>NC_088239.1:84218634-84303634 GCF_036934945.1 Oncorhynchus masou masou
ACTGAGCGTATAGGAACATCAGGTAGCCTGGCAGGTTGGACCAGCAACCGAAAGGCTGTTGGATCGAATCCCTGAGCTGATAAGGTACAAAACAAATCTGTCGTTCAGAACAAGGCAGTTCGCCCACTGTTTCCCCGGGTGTCGGTGACGTGGATGTCGATTAAGGCTCTATGAATCAGAAGTGTTGGGTTAAATGCAGGAAGACACATTTCAGTTGAATGCATTCAGTTGTACAACTGACTAGGTATCCCATTTTTCCTAATAACTGAGTTGAAACCCCCCTTTTGCTCTCAGAACAGCCTCAATTTGTTGGAGCATGATCTCTACAAGGTGTCTAAAGCGTTCCCCAGGGATTCTGGCCCATGTTGACTTGCTTCCGTTGAAACAATGATTTATCAATGACCCAAGACAAAGCTCAGTTAATCCCAACCATTGTGACAATGAGTCGTCATAATGCTGCATCAAATGTACATTATCCCCGGGGCGTTGGCAGACACAATGTAAGTAACTTAATTTCTGTCCCCATAATTACCCTGAATACCTCTGTTGATCCTACAGTTACTGTATGCAACAATCATGAGCCTATAAACCAGAGTTACACTGTTAGCACTGAGGCGGTGTGCAGTAGTAGGAAGCTCCCCTGCACTAACAGCTCCAATATAAATAATAATGAGGAAGTCAACTTCTGTTCAGCGTCCAAGTAAAGCATTAAAAACAATCAAGCAACCCAGAAAATTGCTAAAAAATAGCCCATATTAACTTAAGCAGCCTAAGAAGCAAGGTTCATGAAGTCAATAACTTGCTTGTAAACAGATGACATTCGTATTCTGACTATCTCTGAAACTCACTTAGATATTACCTTTGATGACACAGTGGTAGCAATACATGGTTATAACATCTACAGAAAAAACAGAAATGCCAGTGGTGGAGGTGTTGCTGTCTATATTCAGAACCACATTCATGTGCTAACAGTCAGTATCTGGATAATATGTGTGAAATGCTTGATCATGTAATGCGATATCAACAGAGAAGTATATTAACTGGGTGATTTAAATATTGACTGGCTCTCATTTAGCTGCTCACTCAAGAAAAAAATTCAAACTGTAACCTGGTTCAGGTTGTCAGTCAACCTACCAGGGTAGTTACAAACAGCACAGGAATTAAATCATCAACATGTATTGATCACATCTTTACTAATGATGCAGAACTTAGCTTGAAAACAGTTTCCAAATCCATTGGATGTAGAGATGACAATATCGTAACCATATCTAGGAAAACCAAAGTTCCAGAGACTGGGCCTAATATAGTGTATAGGAGGTCATACAATAAGATTTGAAGCGATTCATATGTTGACGATGTAAGGAATATTTGCTGCTCTGTGGTGTGTAATGAGGAGCAACCAGACGCTGCACTTGACATATGTATTAAACTACTTAATCCAGTTACTAATAAGACTGCTCCCATTAAGAAAATGACTGTAAAAACTGTTAAATCCCCTGTGGATTGATGAGGAATTTAAAAAAATGTATGGTTGAGAGGGATGAGGCAAAAGAAATGGCAGTCTGGCAGCTCAACTGCAAACATACTGAAAATTAGGAAATCATGTGACGAAACTAAAGAAAAATAAACTATACTATGAAACAAAAATGAATCATGTAAAGAATGATAGTAAAAAGCTTTGGAGCACCTGAAATGACATTTTGGGGAAAAAGGCAAACTCGGCTTCATCAATCATTGAATCAAATGTCTCATTCATCACAAAACCCACTGATATTGCCAACTACTTTGCCAGCAACAAACGCTGACGCAACACATCCAAGTATATCGGACCAAATTATGAAAGATGTTGTACTTTTGAATTCCGCAAAGTAAGTATGGAAGAGGGTTGAACAAATTATTCTTGTCTATCAACAATGACAAGCCACCGGGGTCTGACAGTCTGGATGGAAAATTACTGAGGATAATATCAGACGATATTGCAACTCCTATTTGCCACATCTTCAATCTAAGCCTATTAGAGAGTGTGTGCCCTCAGGCCTGGAGGGAAGCAAAAATAATTCCGCTACCCAAGAATAGTAAAGCCCCCTTTACTGGCTCAAATAGCCGACCAATCAGCCTGTTACCAACCATTAGTAAACAAATTGATAACAGACTGTCAGCATGCTTGTAGGGAAGGACATTAAACAATCACAGCACTTACACAAATGACTGATGATTGACTGAGAGAAATTGATGATAAAATGATTGTGGGGCTGTTTTGTTAGACTTTAGTGCAGCTTTTGACATCGATCATAGTCTGCTGCTGGAAAAACAAATGTGTTATGGCTTTATACCTCCTGCTATAATGTGGATAAAGAGTTACTTGTCTAACAGAACACAGAGGGTGTTCTTTAATATAATCCAGTTAGAATCAGGAATTCCCCAGGGTAGCTGTTTAGGCCCCTTTACTAAAGACATGCCAAGACATGTTGCGAAGAAACAGAATAAATAGATAATTTATTCTGGTATAGACCCTATGTAGCTTGTAGCCTCAGGGCCCGGACAGCTTGCTGTCATCGACAGAAAAATTAATTCCCAAGTTTATCAAGACATTTGACAGGAGAATGTCCGCCAATTGAAGCTCAACAGAAGTTGGGTGAAGTAACAGGACAACGACCTAAAACACAGACGTAAATCAACAACAGAATGGCTTCAACAGAAGAAAATACTCCTGGAGTGGGCCAGTCAAAGTCCTGACCTTAACCCGATTGAGATGCTGTGGCATGACCTTGAGAGCGGTTCACAACAGACATCCTAAGAATATTGTTGAACTGAAACAGTTTTGTAAAGAGTTTATTGCTGCCAAAGGAGGGTCAACCAGTTATTAAATCCAAGGGTTCACTTACTTTTTCCACCCTACACAGCAATTGTTTACACGGTGTGATCAAAAAAAGGCATGAAAACAAAAAATTGTTTGTTTGTTATTCGTTTTTGTGTTTGTCGGTTGGTGTGACTTAGATGAAGATCAGATCAAATTTGATGACCAATTTATGCAAAAATCCAGGTAATTCCAAAGGGTTCACATACTTTATCATGCCACTGTACATACTGTATTCTTTACAATCTACTGCATCTTGCCTATTCCACTCGGTCATCGCTCGTCCATAAATTTATATGTACATATTCTTATTCCATCCCTTTACTTAGATTTGTGTGTATAAGGTAGTTGTTGTGGAATTGTTAGATTACTTGTTAGATACTTCTGCACTGAACCAGAATCACAAGCATTTTGTATTAACATCTGCTAACCATGTGTATGTGACCAATAAAATTAGACTTGATTTGATTTCAGACAATAGGAGGCATATAATACTACATAGAGCCGTGACTACATGGAACTCTATTCCACAGCACTACATAGAGCCATGACTACATGGAACTCTATTCCACATCAGGTAACTGATGCAGCAGTAGAATCAGATTTAATAAACAGGTAAAAATACACCTGATGGAACAACGGGGACTGTGAAGAGACACACACCAAGGTACAGACACATGCATATGCACACATTAATACTTTTTTTCCCCACTGTATATACATATAAATATAAATAAATAAATATATCGTAAAAAAAATAATAGTGGGGCAAAAAAGTATTTAGTCAGCCACCAATTGTGCAAGTACTCCCACTGAAAAAGATGAGAGAGGCCTGTAATTTTCATCATAGGTACACTTCAACTATGACAGACAAAATGAGAGAAAAAAATTCCAGAAAATCACATTGTAGGATTTTTTTATTAATTTATTTGCAAATTTTAGTGGAAAATAAGTATTTGGTCAATAACAAAAGTTTATCTCGATACTTTGTTATATACCCTTGGTTGGCAATGACAGAGGTCAAACGTTTTCTGTAAGTCTTCACAAGGTTTTCACACACTGTTGCTGGTATTTTGGCCCATTCCTCCATGCACATCTCCTCTAGAGCAGTGATGTTTTGGGGCTGTTGCTGGGCAACACGGACTTTCAACCCCCTCCAAAAATTTTCTATGGGGTTGAGATCTGGAGACTGGCTAGGCCACTCCAGGACCTTGAAATGCTTCTTACGAAGCCACTTCTTTGTTTCCCGGGCGGTGTGTTTGGGATCTTTGTCATGCTGAAAGACCCAGCCACGTTTCATCTTCAATGCCCTTGCTGATGGAAGGAGGTTTTCACTCAAAATCTCACGATACATGGCCCCATTCATTCATTCCTTTACACGGATCAGTCGTCCTGGTCCCTTTGCAGAAAAACGGCCCCAAAGCATGATGTTTCCACCCCCATGCTTCACAGTAGGTATGGTGTTCCTTGGATGCAACTCCAAACACAATTGAGTTTTTACCAAGAAGTTCTATTTTGGTTTCATCTGACCATATGACATTCTCCCAATCTTCTTCTGGATCATCCAAATGCTCTCTAGCAAACTTCAGACGGGCCTGGACATGTACTGGCTTAAGCAGGGGGACACGTCTGGCACTGCAGGATTTGAGTCCCTGGCGGCATAGTGTGTTACTGATGGTAGGCTTTGTTACTTTGGTCACAGCTCTCTGCAGGTCATTCACTAGGTCCCCCAGTGTGGTTCTGGGATTTTTGCTCACCGTTCTTGTGATCATTTTGACCCCACGGGGTGAGATCTTGCGTGGAACCCCAGATCGAGGGAGATTATCAGTGGTCTTGTATGTCTTCCATTTCCTAATAATTGCTCCCACAGTTGATTTCTTCAAACCAAGCACCCTGTCGTTCTCAACTAACATCAAGGCGGTGGCCCGTTCCTGTAGGTTCATGCTCTACAACATCCGCAGAGTACGCCCCTGCCTCACACAGGAAGCGGCGCAGGTCCTAATCCAGGCACTTGTCATCTCCCGTCTGGATTACTGCAACTCGCTGTTGGCTGGGCTCCCTGCCTGTGCCATTAAACCCCTACAACTCATCCAGAACGCCGCAGCCCGTCTGGTGTTCAACCTTCCCAAGTTCTCTCACGTCACCCCGCTCCTCCGCTCTCTCCACTGGCTTCCAGTTGAAGCTCGCATCCGCTACAAGACCATGGTGCTTGCCTACGGAGCTGTGAGGGGAACGGCACCGCAGTACCTCCAGGCTCTGATCAGGCCCTACACCCAAACAAGGGCACTGCGTTCATCCACCTCTGGCCTGCTCGCCTCCCTACCACTGAGGAAGTACAGTTCCCGCTCAGCCCAGTCAAAACTGTTCGCTGCTCTGGCCCCCCAATGGTGGAACAAACTCCCTCACGACGCCAGGACAGCGGAGTCAATCACCACCTTCCGGAGACACCTGAAACCCCACCTCTTCAAGGAATACCTAGGATAGGATAAAGCAATCCTTCTCACCCCCCTTAAATGATTTAGATGCACTATTGTAAAGTGGCTGTTCCACTGATGTCAGAAGGTGAATTCACCAATTTGTAAGTCGCTCTGGATAAGAGTGTCTGCTAAACTATTGCAGATTCAGTCTTCCCAGCCCGACACAGGTCTACAATTTTGTTTCTGGTGTCCTTTGACAGCTCTTTGGTCTTGGCCACAGTGGAGTTTGGAGTGTGACTGTTTGATAGCCTTTCTTCTTCAAGATCCCTTTTACCCTGTACAAATCTCCCACTTGATGACCACCTAAGCACCTGTCACGTGGGACTAGGTGTGTGTGCAGGAATCAGACGCCACAGAGAGAGAGGTACGGAGTAAAGTGCTTTATTATTGCACACCAAACTGATAAGCCCAATACAATACAGGGCGCAGGACACTATACCAGACAACCCAAAACCACAGGGTGTCCAGTATAGAAAACAAAATACACCACGACCTAATATGTACACACGTAACAAAAGACAATCCCGCACAAAACAAGGGCGGGTCAAACTACTACCTATAGGGAAGCTAATTAAACCAAAATACACACAGGTGAAACTAATAAGACAAAAGCAACAGACAAACGAAAAAGGGATCGGTAGCGGCTAGTAGGACGGTGACGACGACCGAGCACCACCCGAACAGGCAGGGGAGCCAACTTCGGCGGAAGTCGTGACAGCATCTCCCAGACCATCACATTGCCTCCACCAACTTCCGACTTCAACTGTGTGTGTATGTGTACAGTATATATATAAACTCAGCAAAAAAAAGAAACGTCCCTTATTCAGGACCCTGTCTTTCAAAGATAATTTGTAAAAAAATCCAAATAACTTCACAGATCTTCATTGTAAAGGGTTTAAACACCGTTTCCCATGCTTGTTCAATGAACATGCACCTGTGGAACGGTCGTTAGGACACTAACAGCTTACAGACGGTAGGCAATTAAGGTCACAGTTATGAAAACTTAGAACACTAAAGAGGTCTTTCTACTGACTCTAAAAAACACCAAAAGAAAGCCCAGGATCCCTGCTCATCTGCGTGAACGTGCCTTAGGCATGCTACAAAGAGGCATGAGGACTGCAGATGTGGCCAGGGCAATAAATTGCAATATACGTACTGTGAGACGCCTAAGACAGCGCTACAGGGAGACAGAACGGACAGCTGATCATCCTCGCAGTGGCAGACCACGTTTAACAACACCTGCACAGGATTGATACATCCGAACATCACACCTGCGGGACAAGTAAAGGATGGCAACAACATCTGCCCAAGTTACACCAGGAACGCACAATCTTTGCATCAGTGCTCAGACTGTCCGCAATAGGCTGAGAGAGGCTGGACTGAGGGCTTGTAGGCCTGTTGTAAGGCCGGTCCTCACCAGACATCCCCGGAAACAAAGTCGTCTATAGGCACAAACCCACCATCGCTGCACCAGACAGGACTGGCAAAGAGTGCTCTTCACTGACGAGTCGCTGTTTTGTCTCACTAGGGGTGATGGTCGGATTCGCGTTTATCATTGAAGGATTGAGCGTTCCACCGAGGCCTGTACTCTGGAGCGGGATCGATTTGGAGGTGGAGGGTCCATCATGGTCTGGGGCGGTGTGTCACAGCATCATCGGACTGAGCTTGTTGTCATTGAGGACAATCTCAACACTGTGTGTTACAGGGAAGACATCCTCCTCCTTCGTGTGGTACACTTCCTGCAGGCTCATCTTGACATGACACTCTAGTATGACAATTCCACCAGTCATACTGCTCGTTCTGTGCGTGATTTCCTGCAAGACAGGAATGTCAGTGTTCTGCCATGGCCAGCGAAGAGCCCGGATCTCAATCCCATTGAGCATGTCTGAGACCTGTTGGATCGGAGGGTGAGGGCTAGGGCCATTCCTCCCAGAAATATCCAGGAACTTGCAGGTGCCTTGGTGGAAGAGTGGGGTAACATCCCACAGCAAGAACTGGCAAATCTGGTGCAGTCCATGAGGAGGAGATGCACTGCAGTACTTACTGCAGCTGGTGGCCACACCAGATACTGACTGCTACTTTTGATTTTGACCCCACCTTTGTTCAGGGACACATCATTCCATTTCTGTTAGTCACGTGTCTGTGGAACTTGTTCAGTTTATGTCTCAGTTGTTGAATCTTGTTATGTTCATACAAATATTTGTTACACATGTTATGTTTGCTGACAATAAACACTTTAATCAGGGACACTTAAATCCGTTTTTACCAGTATGTTAAATGTGCAGCCAGAGTAAGACAAAGTTCTCCCTCGCCCTCTGGCAAATCTGGCCACAGTTCTATCCTCCTGATTCCTGCTTACAAGCTATAACTAAAGCAGGAAGCATCAGTGACTTGCTCAATAAATCATTGGTCAGATGACACAGATACTAAGCTACAGGACTTGCTAGCACAGACTGGAATATGTCCCAGGGGTCTTCAGATGGCATTGAGGAGTACACCACATCAGTCACTGGCTTCGTCAATAAGTGCATCGATGACGTCGTCCCAACAGTGAATGTACGTACATACCCCAACCAGATGCCATGGATTACAGGCGACCTATGCACTGAGCTAAAGGGTAGAGCTGCCACTTTCAAGGAGTGGGACTCTAACCCGGACGCTTATAAGAAATCTCACTATGCCCTGCGACGA
Organism: Oncorhynchus masou masou; assembly: GCF_036934945.1. Classification (NCBI taxonomy): domain Eukaryota; kingdom Metazoa; phylum Chordata; class Actinopteri; order Salmoniformes; family Salmonidae; genus Oncorhynchus; species Oncorhynchus masou. The sequence continues at coordinate 84,226,660 of NC_088239.1, forward strand.
ACCAGCAAATAGACAAAACGTCAATACAGGACTAAGATTATATTGTACTACACCGGCTCCGACACTCGTCGGATACGGCAAGGCTTGCAAACTATTATAGACTACAAGGCGAAGCACAGCTGCGAGCTGCCCAGTGACACAATCCCACGAGATGATTTAAATTACTTCTGTGCTCGCTTCGAGGCAAGCAACATTGAAGCATGCATGAGAGCATCAGTTGTTCAGGACGACTGTGTGATCACGCTCTCTGTAGCCGATGTGAGTAAGACCTTTAAACAGGTCAACATTCACGCCGCAGGGCCAGATGGATTACCAGGATGTGTATTGAAAGCATGTGCGGACCAACTGCCAAGTCTCTTCACTGACATTTTCAACCTCTCCCTGACCGAGCCTGACCGAGTCTGTAATACCTACATGTTTCAAGCAGACCACCATAGTCCCTGTTCCCAAGAACACCAAGGTAAAATGACTACCAACCTGTAGCACTCACGTAGTCATGAAGTGCTTTGAAAGGCTGGTCATGGCTCACATCAACACCATTATCCCAGAAACCCTAGACCCACTACAATTTGCATACCGCCCCAACAGATCCACAGATGATGCAATATCTATTGCACTCCACACTGCCCTTTCCCACCTGGACAAAATGAACACATATGTGAGAATGCTATTTATTGACTACAGCTCAGCGTTCAACACTATAGTGCCTTCAAACTCCTCAGGAAGCTAAGGACCCTGGGACTAAACACCTCCCTCTGCAACTGGATCCTGGACTTCCTGACGGGCCGCCCCCCAGGTGGTAAGGATAGGTAACAACACATTTGCCACGCTGATCCTCAACACTGGGGCCCCTCAGGGGTGTGTACTCAGCCCCTCCTGTACTCCCTGTTCACTTATGACTGCACGGTCAGGAACGACTCCAACACCATCATTAAGTTTGCTGACGACACAACAGTGGTAGGCCTGATCACTGACATTGATGAGACAGCCTATAGGGAGGAAGTCAGAGACATTGCAGTCTGGTGCCAGGACAACAACCTTTCCCTCAACATGATCAAGACAAAGGAGATGATTGTGGACTACTGGAAAAGGAGGACTGAGCACGCCCCCATTCTCACCGACAGGGCTGCAGTGGAGGAGGTTGAGAGCTTCAAGTTCCTTGTGAAGAGGACGTCAAAGCCTATTCCCCCTCAGGAGACTGAAAAAATTTGGCATGGGTCCTAAGATCCTCAACCAGTTCTACAGCTGCACCATCGAGAGCATCCTGACCGGTTGCATCACTGCCTGGTATGGCAACTGCTCGGCCTCCGACCGCAAGGCACTACAAAGGGTATGGCGTACGGGCCGAGTATGTCACTTGGGCCAAGCTGCCATCTAGGACCTCAACACCAAGCAGTGTGAGAGGAACGACCTAAAAAATTGTTTAAAAACTCCAGCCTAGTCATAGACTGTTCTGTCTACTACTTCGCGGCAAGAGGTACTGGAGCGCCAAGTATAGGTCCAAATGGCTTCTTAACAGCTTCTACCCGTAACACCCTGTATATAGCCTCCACATTGACTCTGTACCGTAACACCCTGTATATAGCCTCCACATTGACTCTGTACCGGTACACCCTGTATATAGCCTCCACATTGACTCTGTACCGGTACCCCCTGTATATAGCCTCCACATTGACTCTGTACCGGTACCCCTGTATATAGCCTCCACATTGACTCTGTACCGTAACACCCTGTATATAGCCTCCACATTGACTCTGTACTGTAACACCCTGTATATAGCCTCCACATTGACTCTGTACCGGTACCCCCTGTATATAGCCTCCACATTGACTCTGTACCGGTATCCCCTGTATATAGCCTCCACATTGACTCTGTACCGGTACCCCCTGCATATAGCCTCCACACTGACTCTGTACCTCACTCTGTACCTCTGCCTCACTACTGTTATTTTAGTTATTTTAATTTTATTTTACTGCTGCTTTTTACGCATCTATTTTTCACTTATTTTTCATAAAACTGCATTGTTGGTTAAGGGCTTGTAAGTAATTTCACTGTGAGGTCTACTACACCTATTGTATTCAGTATTTCACTGTAAGGTCTACTACACCTATTGTATTCAGCATTTCACTGTAAGGTCTACAACACCTGTTGTATTCAGCATTTCACTGTCAGGTCTACTACACCTGTTGTATTCAGCATTTCACTGTGAGGTCTACTACACCTGTTGTATTCAGCATTTCACTGTAAGGTCTACTACACCTATTGTATTCAGCATTTCACTGTGAGGTCTACTACACCTGTTGTATTCAGCATTTCACTGTAAGGTCGACTACACCTGTTGTATTCAGCATTTCACTGTGAGGTCTACTACACCTGTTGTATTCAGCATTTCACTGTGAGGTCTACTACACCTGTTGTATTCAGCATTTCACTGTGAGGTCTACTACACCTGTTGAATTCAGCATTTCACTGGAAGGTCGACTACACCTGTTGTATTCAGCATTTCACTGTGAGGTCTACTACACCTGTTGTATTCAGCATTTCACTGTAAGGTCTACTACACCTGTTGTATTCAGCATTTCACTGTGAGGTCTACTACACCTGTTGTATTCAGCATTTCACTGTAAGGTCTACAACACCTGTTGTATTCAGCATTTCACTGTCAGGTCTACTACACCTGTTGTATTCAGCATTTCACTGTGAGGTCTACTACACCTGTTGTGTTCAGCATTTCACTGTGAGGTCTACTACACCTGTTGTATTCAGCATTTCACTGTAAGGTCTACTACACCTGTTGTATTCAGCATTTCACTGTAAGGTCTACTACACCTGTTGTATTCAGCATTTCACTGTAAGGTCTACTACACCTGTTGTATTCAGCATTTCACTGTAAGGTCTACTACACCTGTTGTATTCAGCATTTCACTGTAAGGTCTACTACACCTGTTGTATTCAGCATTTCACTGTAAGGTCTACCTACAACTGTTGTATTCAGCATTTCACTGTGAAGTCTACCTACAACTGTTGTATTCAGCATTTCACTGTGAGGTCTACTACACCTGTTGTATTCAGCATTTCACTGTAAGGTCTACCTACAACTGTTGTATTCAGCATTTCACTGTGAGGTATACTACACCTGTTGTATTCAGCATTTCACTGTGAGGTCTACTACACCTGTTGTATTCAGCATTTCACTGTGAGGTCTACCTACACCTGTTGTATTCAGCATTTCACTGTAAGGTCTACTACACCTGTTGTATTCAGCATTTCACTGTGCGGTCTACTACACCTGTTGTATTCAGCATTTCACTGTAAGGTCTACTACACCTGTTGTATTCAGCATTTCACTGTCAGGTCTACTACACCTGTTGTATTCAGCATTTCACTGTGAGGTCTACTACAACTGTTGTATTCAGCATTTCACTGTGAGGTCTACTACACCTGTTGTATTCAGCTTTTCACTGTAAGGTCTACCTACAACTGTTGTATTCAGCATTTCACTGTGAGGTCTACCACACCTGTTGTATTCAGCATTTCACTGTGAGGTCTACTACACCTGTTGTATTCAGCATTTCACTGTAAGGTCTACCTACAACTGTTGTATTCAGCATTTCACTGTAAGGTCTACTACACCTGTTGTATTCAGCATTTCACTGTAAGGTCTACTACACCTGTTGTATTCAGCATTTCACTGTGAGGTCTACTACACCTGTTGTATTCAGCATTTCACTGTGAGGTCTACTACACCTGTTGTATTCAGCATTTCACTGTGAGGTCTACTACACCTGTTGTATTCAGCATTTCACTGTGAGGTCTACTACACCTGTTGTATTCAGCATTTCACTGTAAGGTCTACTACACCTGTTGTATTCAGCATTTCACTGTGAGGTCTACTACATCTGTTGTATTCAGCATTTCACTGTGAGGTCTACTACACCTGTTGTATTCAGCATTTCACTGTGAGGTCTACTACACCTGTTGTATTCAGCATTTCACTGTGAGGTCTACTACACCTGTTGTATTCAGCATTTCACTGGAAGGTCTACTACACCTGTTGTATTCAGCATTTCACTGTAAGGTCTACTACACCTGTTGTATTCAGCATTTCACTGGAAGGTCTACTACACCTGTTGTATTCAGCATTTCACTGTAAGGTCTACTACACCTGTTGTATTCAGCATTTCACTGTGAGGTCTACTACACCTGTTGTATTCAGCATTTCACTGTGAGGTCTACTACACCTGTTGTGTTGATGTATTCGGCGCAGGTGACAAATAGTCAGGTGACAAAAATAATTTGTTTTGATTTGTTTTGTTTTGTTTCCATTATAATCCACGTTATTGTATAAATTGATTTTCATTTCATTCAACAAAATGATTTCTTCTTTCTACATTTCATCGCATCCAAACTTTCGAAAGTGCCTTTTTCCTGTCTGCTTTTTCCATGAAGTGAAACATTTTTTAAAAGATTTTCTGCCCTGGAAATGAACCTAGTTTTTCCCTCCGACCTCCGACCTCAGTGGCACCTGTGCAAACCACTGTACCATCTGCTTGGCTCTCCCTCCTTTCCAAACGCACACGCAGGCACACACGCAGGCAAACACACACACACATACACACACACACACACACACACACACACACACACACACACACACACACACACACACACACACACACACACACACACACACACACACACACACACACACACACTAGGGATAAACTAAACTATCGCCATCAAAAAAACTAAAGTAGTGAGAGTGGGCTGACCAGCCAGACCACCATTTGGAATGACAACAGCCTATTACAGAAGATGCCTGTGGTCAGTGCCTCTCAGCAGGAGGTCAGTGGAGGGGAATGTGGTGTAATCCAATCCCTGAGACCCGGCTCTGTTATGATCCCACTACAATCCCAGGACGCTATCAAAGGGTATTAACTCTGGTTTACTGTTCTGTTCCGTTCTCCTGCTTTTCTCACTGCTCTCGCTTTCTCTTTCTCTCTTTATCTCTCTCCTTCTCCCTCTCACTCACTCTCCATGTCTCTCCCTCTGTGTTTCCCACTCACTCATTCTCTCTCTGCAGTTCCATTCTTCCATAGGTTTTTTTGCAAAACATTGTTTTTAAGCTGTATGTGTTTATATAATGAATTATTCCTAATGACACCCCTATTATATATATATATAAATATATATATATATAAATATATATATATTACCACAATGTCCAGATTTAAAATGCATTCCCCTCCTCTTTTTTTCTCTTTCTCTCTTTTGCTCTCTCTCTCTCTCTCCCCCCCTCTCTCTCTCTACCTCTCTTTCTCACTCTCTCTGTCTCTCTCTCTCTTTACCTCTCTCTCTCTCTCTCTCCCCCCCTCTCTCTCTCTACCTCTCTTTCTCACTCTCTCTGTCTCTCTCTCTTTACCTCACTCTCTGTCTCGCTAACTCTCTCTCTCAGTTCCATTCGAAGGGCTTTATTGGCATGAGAAACAAATGTTTACATTGCCAAAGCAAGTTAAATAGATAATAAACAAAAGTGAAATAAGCAACCAGAAATGAACAGTAAATATTACACTCACAAAAGTTTCAAACGAATAGAGACATTTCAAATGTTATATTATGGCTATTTACAGTCTCTCTCTTTCTCTTTCTCTCCCCCCCGTCTCTCTCTCTCTGTCTCTCTCTCTCTCTCTCTCTGTATCTCTCTCTCTCTTTCTCTCTCTCTCTCGAACAGCTTGGTACTTTTTAGCTGGTTACAGCACGGTGTGTACTCATCACTGATTAGCTAGAATAGTTTTCTCTTTTTACACCTGCTACTTCCACAATGCTCCTCTTAAACCTCCGGCAGACAATCAGTCAACATCCTGTCTTCAGTACTTGTGGAATGTGTTCTATTCTGAGAAAGTGTCTTGGACGTGCATAATAAATATTATTGATTTACATTAATATATCCACAATAAAGAGGCTGTTCTAGGTTACACTCCTCACTATAACCCTTTTCAGGATTTAACATAGATAAACCTATTTTTTATTTTAAAGCAAGTCTCTGACTGTTGTTGAGTGAAATAACTTACTACTACATTTTTTATCCTCGGAATGAAACACCTTTTACATGTTATAGAAATTTTCAAAATTATAAAGAATATTAGGACCATTTAAATGAATAGCTAAGACTATGCATGTTATGACTATAGCCAGGCTTAGGAATTAGTACAAAAATACTAATACTAATTAGTACAAAAATACTGATGCTTATTTCATCCCTTTATAATGGTATGATACCCTAATGTTACCCGTGTAATACCAGTGACCTACTAAAGCCCAGCACACATTCTAATAAGCACAGGTTCAGTACAGCTCTTTGATTAAATCCCTCATCCTCCACGCAACCGCCCCAGCTCAGTGGTCAGTCAGTCTGCGTGTCACAAATGCCACCCTCTTCCCTATATAGTGCACTACTTTTGACCAGGGCCCATAAGGCTAGAACACTATCTAAGAAATAGGGTGCCATTGAGTCAAACAATCATGGGACACTCTTACTGACAGTTGTTGGCTGCTTTGTGTTATGTATTGTTGTCTCTATCTTCTTGACCTTTGTGTGTTTTGATGTGTGTTTTGTCCTATATTTATATTGTATGTATTTTTAATCCCAGGTCTCTGTCCCCGCAGGAGGCCTTTTGCCTTTCGGTAGGACGTCATTGTAAATAAGAATATTTGTTCTTAACTGACTTGCCTACTTAAATAAAGTAAAAAAAAAAGAAAATACAAGTTGAGATGCATATAGTGTCTTTGTGATAAGAGTGAAGATGGGCCTAACACTAACACTAGAACAAATCTCTCCAAAATCAAATATTACACGGTAATAAGTGATAAATAATTGTGATAAGGTGGTAAGTGATAATCACGATAATGACAATTATGATAAGTGACAATCACGATAATGATAATTGTGATAAATGATAATCATGATAATGACAATTGTGATAAATGATAAGCATGATAATGGCAATTGCGATATGGTGATACGTGATAATCACGATAATGGCAATTGTGATAAGCAATAATCACGATAATGATAATTGTGATACACGATAATCACGATAATGATAATTGCGATGAGTGATAATCATGATAATGATAATTGTGATACGTGCAAATCATGATAATGACAATTGCGATAAGTGATACTCGTGATAATGATAACTGCGATACGGTGGTAAGTGATAATCACGATAATGATAATTGTGATAAGTAATAATCATGATAATTGTGATAAGGTGGTAAGTGATAATTATGATAATGATAATCGTGATAAGGGATATATCACAAAACAAACGTGATATCAACACCACCATTGTTTTTTTTTTCTTTTTGCCCCCTCGTAAAACGTAGCTGTCAACAAAACATAGTTTTCAAGCACTGATGATAAAACCTGATATCTTCTCTTGAAAAGAGAGGAGCTCTTGCTCTCTGGATACATTGAAATGGCACCCTATAGTCCAAATATAGTGCACTACATTTGACCAGGGCCAGCACAGAGCTCTCATCAAAAGCAGTGCACTATACAGAGACGAGGATAACATTTAGGATGTGAGATGCACACTAGATTCTACATGCGACCTCCCTGCTACTGGCTTATCAGCTTAGTGTGAGTCCTCAGCATCTTCTTGATAAGAAGCTGAAAGCTATTGCTTTTTAAACATTATATGGTTACTCTTTCATATACTCTGAAGATAATTTGATTTTCTGTTTCTTGTTTGTCTAAATGAAGGAGTTCAATTTAAATAAAAGCAGTATCAACACAGTTATTTGTTTAAAGCAATACACCTCATAAATATACAAAAACTGCTGGGGAACAAAAGTAAGGTTAGCTATGTGTGATGAGGAGAGGAAACAAAACACTGCCTACTACACATCTCTCAGACAAATACAGCATTTATAAAGATACATTTATTTAAAGACGCATTTATAAAGAAAAAAATATTATCCGTCTTCAAAACATTTCTGATCGGCACCACTCAGTTTATTCTGGTCAACGTCACAGGTCTTGGAGGATGATTTGCGTTGCCGGATGTGGACGAAACCAGAAAAAAAAGAGGTATGTCACTAGTTACCACAGTCACAAAGTCACAATTGGCTATATCTTAATAAAATTTCATGAAAACAGAAATGTGTTTTTTTTTGTCTTAATGTAAAACTAGGCATAAGGTTAGCAGGCACAAGGTTAGCAGTGAGGTTAAGTTTATTGTTAAGGTTTAGGATTAGGTGAAACATCTGATTTGAAGGAGATAAAGTGTAGAAATAAGGCAGGGGGGTATAACCATGATTTTGACTTTGTGACTGTGGTAACGAGAGACATTGACGCTAGACTAGAGCAATGGAAAAGTAGACAGCTAGCTTGGGCGCTAACTGCATAGGATGTGAAAATAAAAGCCAAAACGGTCTCATTTAAAGCAACCCCTTTTGGATGTACAACTACGTTGTTTTTTTTTTTGCTGCAAAGTTGACCCTAACACCGGAAAACATATTTCAGTTTTCAAACAAATGTTTAGCCGCTAACATCGTAGAGAAGATAAATATATCGGGATAGCTCCGCGAGCACAGACAAAAAAATCGTCAGCTTTCGTCTTTGAGTTTACACATAAGAGAGCAAATCAAATATATACACTTTTGTGGATTACGTAAACATATCAAAACGAAGGTAATTTAATTTTAATTTTGATGTTAGTGTAACTTATTTACAACAAGGATAGTTGGAGACATACCCAGTATGTGGATTTGATAAAAACTCGTTTTCCCTTCTGTGTCTCTGTCTGTCTGCAAGGTACACAGACTGACCGTCTGTCTGCTCAAAACTTTTCTATTGGTTGCAGACGAAGACACCGGTGTTGGTTGATCAATCCAACGTGTCACGGGTTGGTTGGGACAGTTCATATCCAAACCGGTTGTGTCGGTAGCGCTCCACCGCTACCCAAGTCCTCAAAACCGACAGGCACCGCTTTATGACACTATTTCACGGACAAAAAGATGTTAGCCAGTCCACGTTAGTTGTGTTAGTCTCTCAGCTCTGAAAATAGGGAAAAAGGGCTAACTTATTTTATGTAATGTCCAAAAATATTTGTATTTGCACGTTTCATCGCCTGTGATAGAATTGTATAGGCTACCTGTGTTGATGCCCCCAAAAACACAATTTGCCTATAGTCTAGAAATAACGTTCGCAGGTATAACTCAATGATCATGTAGCAAGTAACGCAAGCCTTAATTTACACACATACATACAACCCAGTGACCAGGTGAATAGGGGCTTCGTTATCTTATAATGACAACAATATTTTCATCATTTTAAAAGTAGACTAGCTACTATCGAAATAAAAGTTATTTTCAACATAGGTGCAATATCCAATAATGTGTAAAAACCAAGATTTTCGGTGGTTTGAGATGTTGACAGACATATCGATATTCTGTTGAACACAAATAGATCGGCGTTGTAAAACCAATCAACGAAGACAAAGATTTATTTTATGGAATATCAATCACTTTTATTATATCCCCCTTTGTAATGTACATTTCAATCCAACAAATACTGGTAGCAAAAGTGCAGGTATCGATATATTAAAAGGTAGCTAGGTGGCTGTAGAAACCAACGGTATTAGTCTACCACTCTGTGACACGCACATGGGGCTCAAACTCAGCTCAGTGGAAATTAATAAAAGTCCTCAATGATCACATTCGCATTTACAAACGGATATTTACAAACGTTCTGTCATACTTTCGCTGCCTGTGTTGGCTAGTTAACGAGTCCGTTTTGTTGTACATTTTCCGCTGTCTTTATAGCGTTTATTTATTTATCTTTCTTTGCACGGGATTGTCACTTGATCTCCCGGATAAACTGCCTTTTGCACAGCCAGAACAGGACTTTGGGAAACATTCGTATATGTCTATTTCTTTCATACAATTACCGGATTCTTGTTTTTTTTGTGTTTTTTTTCTATCTAAACCTCCTGTGGCACAAGGATGCGTTGAAATATAATAGATTTTAATGCAAAGTGGAATTTGCGCGACTCCGGGTTCCCGGTCGTGTGTTGATTGTGAGGACGATCTCATATAGTGAGTGATAAGGTCGGTACCCCTCCTATCGGTGCGAGAACTGGCGTCCTCTGACCGCTATTTCTTTCCATGTTTTTTAGGTTTGTGTGATTTTGCTAAAATGCATCACCAACAGCGAATGGCTGCCATAGGGACAGACAAAGAACTGAGCGACTTATTGGATTTCAGTGCGGTAAGCAATTGTTATAATATAGCAATGACCGAAACCAAGGCACCGACCTACCGGCGACTGTTTGTATTTTTGATGTGTATGGCAGTAGATAGACTCATGTTTTTTGGTATTCATTGTGAGGAAGGCTATTTCTTTAAAAGTGTTATTTATTTTCCTGTACGTTTTTAACTCAAGGTAAACAATATGATTTAAAGAAAGTTCAATTAATTGTGGTTTTCTATTACTACGTGTTTTTCCAAAAATATGTGCAGAGAAATATGATATTGCATTAGTAATTGTGTTGTTTCTATAGATGCGAAACAGCGATTTGAAAATGTTCCCAACATCAATGGTAGTATATCCCCTTTTTAAATTATTTTTTTCTTGTTTCATTCTGTCCTAGAATAGAACATGTTGAATAAGTTTTGCTTCTTGTCTTTTTATGCATTCTAGTGACAGCTCTCACTGTCAGTAGAACCAGTCCCTGTAATAACTGCATGCGGGACGAGCCCCATAAGACATAATAACAACTTGTCGATGCTTTATAACACATATCTTACCGGTACTTTTCCAAAGTCTATGTTTTTATATAATATTATGAATAACGGATAGTTGACTTTATTCAGACCTGCTCTGGTTGAGCAAATATTTGTCTTCATAGAAACGCTTTATGTTCGGGAAGTTTGGATAAGGAAACGTGCCTACAGTCATGTTTTCTTTAACCAATAATGCTCGCAACTCTTGGTCAACTTCGAGCTAGCTGTCTGAGAAAACATATATAAAGCGCTTTTTATGTATCAGGGGGGGAACAATCCTACCTGATAACCCAGACATTTGGTCAGTGTTTTACAGTTAGGTTGGCCTACTAATAGCTACAGTATTAAATTGCTGTTATTTCTGAGGAGTAGGCTATAGGCACATTTTTCATATCCTAATTTTAACGATACGTTTAGAGTACACCACTAGGGCTTTAAGGATACGCACGAGGGCTTTAAGGATACGCTTAGAATACACCACTAGGGCTTTAAGGATACGCACGAGGGCTTTAAGGATATGCTTAGAATACACCACTAGGGCTTTAAGGATATAGAATACACCACTAGGGCTTTAAGGATATAGAATACACCACTAGAGCTTTAAGGATATATGCAGAATACACCACTAGGGCTTTAAGGATATAGAATACACCATTAGGGCTTTAAGGATATAGAATACACCATTAGGGCTTTAAGGATATAGAATACACCACTAGGGCTTTAAGGATATAGAATACACCACTAGGGCTTTAAGGATACATATAGAATACCCCACTAGGGCTTTAAGGATATAGAATACACCACTAGGGCTTTAAGGATATAGAATACACCACTAGGGCTTTAAGGATACATATAGAATACCCCACTAGGGCTTTAAGGATATAGAATACACCACTAGGGCTTTAAGGATATATATAGAATACACCACTAGGGCTTTAAGGATATATATAGAATACACCACTAGTGCTTTAAGGAAATAGAATAAACCACTAGGGCTTTAAGGATATAGAATACACCACTAGGGCTTTAAGGATATATATAGAATACACCACTAGGGCTTTAAGGATATAGAATAAACCACTAGGGCTTTAAGGATATAGAATACCCCACTAGGGCTTTAAGGATATATATAGCATACACCACTAGGGCTTTAAGGATATAGAATACACCACTAGGGCTTTAAGGATATAGAATACACCACTAGGGCTTTAAGGATATAGAATAAACCACTAGGGCTTTAAGGATATAGAATACCCCACTAGGGCTTTAAGGATACATATAGAATACCCCACTAGGGCTTTAAGGATATAGAATACACCACTAGGGCTTTAAGGATATAGAATACACCACTAGGGCTTTAAGGATATAGAATACACCACTAGGGCTTTAAGGATATAGAATACACCACTAGGGCTTTAAGGATATAGAATACACCACTAGGGCTTTAAGGATATATATAGAATACACCACTAGGGCTTTAAGGATATAGAATACACCACTAGGGCTTTAAGGATATAGAATACACCACTAGGGCTTTAAGGATATAGAATACACCACTAGGGCTTTAAGGATATAGAATACACCACTAGGGCTTTAAGGATATATAATACACCACTAGGGCTTTAAGGATATAGAATACACCACTAGGGCTTTAAGGATATAGAATACACCATTAGGGCTTTAAGGATATAGAATACACCATTAGGGCTTTAAGGATATAGAATACACCACTAGGGCTTTAAGGATATAGAATACACCACTAGGGCTTTAAGGATATAGAATACACCACTAGGGCTTTAAGGATATAGAATACACCACTAGGGCTTTAAGGATATAGAATACACCACTAGGGCTTTAAGGATATAGAATACACCACTAGGGCTTTAAGGATACATATAGAATACACCACTAGGGCTTTAAGGATATAGAATACACCACTAGGGCTTTAAGGATATAGAATACACCACTAGGGCTTTAAGGATATAGAATACACCACTAGGGCTTTAAGGATATAGAATACACCATTAGGGCTTTAAGGATATAGAATACACCACTAGGGCTTTAAGGATATAGAATACACCACTAGGGCTTTAAGGATATAGAATACTTCCTCATGCTTTATTGTGTTAGTGTGTTACAGCCTAATAATAATATTTCAAAATCATAAAACGTTTTCACTAGAACACATGCTATTATTTATTTATTTATTATTTAACTTTCCAACAATAAAAGAGTGTCTCTCTTGTAAAATACCTTACTATTTATGTTCTTTCAGATGTTCTCTCCTCCTGTTAGTGGTAAAAACGGACCAGCCTCCCTGGGAAGTGGACATTTTGCAGGCTCAAGTATGTCAATCACAACTCATTTTAATAACGCAATTTTAGTTGTGGATATTGCCGATGTTGTTTAACATGCCATTGTTATAATTTGTTGTTGTGTCACATTTGTCTTCTTTAATAAGTTTAAATATATTATTGGAAATGTCTTTTCCCTCTGGGCACACACTGGTTGAATCAACATGGTCTCCAAGTCATTTCAATTAAATTCCGTTCAACAGACGTTGAATAGACGTTGAATTGACGTTGAATAGACGTTTGTGCCTAACGTGTTAGCTTTGTGCATCAGATACTACATTGTACGCCACACACACGCGCACACACACACACACACACACACACACACACACACACACACACACACACACACACACACACACACACACACACACACACACACACACACACACACACACACACACACACACACACACACACACACACACACACACACACACACACACACACACACACACACACACACACACACACACACACACACACACACACACACACACACACACACACACACACACACACACAAACACACACACACACACACACACACAATCAAACATAAATCAAACACTATAATGCTGTGAATATCTCTGTTGGTATTGACCGTGATAGTACTGAGTTTACATGTGCTGTATAGTTACACTATAAACTGTGAACTCTATAAAGCTGTGAATATCTCTGTTGGTATCGACCGTGATAGTAGTGGGTTTACATGTGCTGTATAGTTACACTATAAACTGTGAACCCTTTAAAGCTGTGAATATCTCTGTTGGTATCGACCGTGATAGTAGTGGGTTTACATGTGCTGTATAGTTACACTATAAACTGTGAACCCTATAAAGCTGTGAATATCTCTGTTGGTATTGACCATGATAGTAGTGGGTTTACATGTGCTGTATAGTGCATTTGAAATTGTTCCCTCGTCCTTGGACCTCCCACTCAGTAGTCCCCCGTAGCTGAGGACGCCTGATGTCTCTTTAAGCGTCTGGCCTCAATGAAGACTCCTTCTCCTCCTTGGGTATTAACAGCAGGTGTATCATACCAATGGCAGTTCAACTCTACCACCAGTTTTCTGTGGGTTTAAAGAGAGCGATGCTGAAGTTATTATTATTTTTTTTTCATTTTTAAAAGCTGTTGTCGTTTGTGGTTTGCGGTTCACTATTTTGCCTCTGTAGCACAGTGGCAGTCATGTTTGTGTATTGGAATAGACGTGTCATTTCTCACAATAGGTAGGCTATTTCTCTCAATGGGTAGGCTATTTCTCTCAATGGGTAGGCTATTTCTCTCAATGGGTAGGCTATTTCTCTCAATAGGTAGGCTATTTCTCTCAATAGGTAGGCTACTTCTCTCAATAGGTAGGCTATTTCTCTCAATAGGTAGGCCTTTTCTCTCAATAGGTAGACTATTTCTCTCTGTAGATACAATAGGCTATTTCTCTCTGTAGATACAGTAGGCTATTTCTCTCTGTAGATACAGTAGGCTATTTCTCTCTGTAGGTACGTCGTTTCATTTGGCTTTGTAGTAGCATAATTTGTATCGTCATATTCCAATTCAAGATTTTATTTTAATGTAAAATACATTTAATTTATTAATATATGCAGTACCAGTCAAATGTTTGGACACACCTACTCATTCCAGGGTTTTTCTTTACTTTTTACTGTTTTGTAAATTGTAGAATAATAGTGAAGACATTCAACACTATGAAATAACACATATGGAATCATGTAGTAACCAAAAAAAGTGTTAAACACATGAAAATATATTTGAGATTCTTCAAAGTAGCCACTCTTGGCATTCTCTCAACCAGCTTCATAAGGTAGCCACCAGGAATGCATTTCAATTAACAGATGTGCCTTGTTAAAACTTCATTTGTGAAATTTGTTTCCTTCTTAATGCATTTGAGCCAATCATTTGTGTTGTTACAAGGTAGGGGTGGTATACAGAAGATATACCTATTTGGTAAAAGACCAAATCCATATTATGGCAAGAACAGCTCAAATAAGCAAAAAGAAATTACAGTCCCTCATGAAGGTTAGTCAATCTCAAAACTTTGAAAGTTTCTTCAGGTGCATTCGCAAAAACCATCAAGCGCTATGATGAAACTGGCTCCCATGAGGACCGCCAACTCAGAGTTACCTCTATTGCAGAGGATACGTCCATTCGAGTTAACTGCATCTCAAATTGCAGCCCAAATAAATGCTTCACAGAGTTCATGTAACAGACGCATCTCAACATCAACTGTTCAGAGGAGACTGCGTGAATCAGGCCTTCATGGCCAAATTGCTGCAAAGAAACCACTACTGAAGGACACCATTAATAAGAAGAGACTTGTTTGGTCCAATAAACACTAGCAATGGACATTAGACCGGTGGAAATCTGTCCTTTGATCTGATGAGTCTAAATTTGAGATTTTTGGGTCTTTGTGAGAGTAGATGAACGGATGATCTCCGCATGTGTGGTTCCCACCGCGAAGCATGGAAGAGGAGGTGTGACGGTGTGGGGGTGCTTTGCTGGTGACACTGTCAGGGATTTATTTAAAATTCAAGGCACACTTAACCAGCATGGCTACCACAGCATTCAGCAGCAATACACCATCACCTTTTGATGTACGCTTAGTGGAGCTATATGGAGCTATCATTAGTTTTTCAACAGGACAATGACCCAAAACACACCTCAAGGCTGTGTAAGAGCTATTTGACCAAGGAAAGTGATGGAGTGCTGCATCAGATGACCTGGCCTCCACAATCACCGAACCTCAACACAGTTTAGATGGTTTGGGATAATTTGGACCACAGAGTTAAGGAAAAGCAGCATAAGTGCTCAGCATATGTGGGAACTCCTTCAAGACTGTTGGAAAATTGGATAAGGAGAATTGGAAAAGGAGAATGCCAACAGTGTGCAAAACTGTCATCAAGGCAAAGGATGGCTAATTTGTAGAATATAAAATAGATCATCTATTTTGATTTGTTTAACCCTTTTTTTGGTTACTACATGATTCCATATGTGTTATTTCATAGTTTTGATGTCTTCACTATTATTTTACAATGTAGAAAATAGTAAAAGGTGTGTCCAAACTTTTGACTGGTACTGTATATATGAATAAATTATATGGTCTGTATCCCAAATGGCATTCTATTCCCTACATATTGCACTACTTTTGACTGGTAATGTATATATAAATATCTTTAAACATTTTCTGGACGGAGAGAAGAGATTCTGGCATGGAACGTGTCCTGGTTTTTGGAGGTGTTGAATGAGTCAGTTCCTAACTTAGACTATGCTACTGATGCACGGCTTCCTGTTTCTAAGGAGACCACTACTTCCTGTCTCTAAGGAGGCCACTGCTTCCTGTCTATAAGGAGGCCACTGCTTCCTGTTTCTAAGGGGGCCACTGCTTCCTGTCTCCAAGGAGACCACTGCTTCCTGTTTCTAAGGAGACCACTGCTTCCTGTCTCCAAGGAGACCACTGCTTCCTGTCTCTAAGGAGGCCTAAGCACAGTGTTGTTTGTGTATGGATGAATGTGTGGTTGACAAGCCTAATGCCAATGCATAGGCCTAGTCTATCAAGAGCTGGATTAAGCATTTAATATTGAATCACCCCACATTTAAAAATAAATAAATAATGGCAATATGGGATTATCCTAAAATATAATGACACGGAACACTTTTATCTGCTGGATACCTCGCTCACTGTCTGCTTTTAAGATCCCAATGGTTATTTAAGGTCTTGGCAACGTCCATGTTACGCTCCTTGTTGTAGCCTGCGTCCCTAATGCCATTATAGTTCACTACTGTCACTACTTTACTTGAAGAAGTGCGCTTTATAGGGAGTAGGGTGCCATGTGAATAGTATTGTCGGGTGGCAGGGAAGGGTGGGAGGCGGGTACGAACACTGCTCTACCCTGTTGCCACGCAACTTGGAGTTAGTTGGCAAGCGATAGAGGAGAGGAAATGTTTAATAAAAGTGTGAATTGACAAACATAAAAAAAAGAAAAAAAAATGAAAATCCCAAATCTTATATGTGTAGACCGTACACAGACCCAAATGTAAGCTATTTTTATTTTATTTATCTTTTCAAGCTGAAACATCAGAGGAGATGATCACTATAAATCCATCTGTGGCATTTTATATTTTTCTTTTGTGAGAGAAAAGCAAAGCTGTATATAAACAGCCAGTGAGACTCAGCCCCTCTTCTGGCTGGGCCAGAGTTCCGTTCCGGGTGTGTGTGTGACAGAGTTCCACTGTATGAGAAGAGATTTGGGTGAAGGCAGAAGATAGGCCCTGATGGCATGCCATATTTTTGTTCTCCTAATCGGGCATATCATTATTAAGACACCGTTCAGGGTAAATACTGTCTTAATAGTATCCTGCGACGTTCCATTTGATCTACTTCTACACGGACTCTGTTCCAAATGCCGTCCTATATAGGAGGTTAAAAACGTGTGCCGTGTAGGGAGTAGGATGCCGTTTGGGACATAGACAGATACAGTACTTCCAATGCAAGCCTGACTGTTCCCTGCTTTCTCTATTCAACATGATCTGTTTTGGTCATGCCTGTCAGTCAAAAAGAGACTGATTACATTCAAAATAAAGACGAAACAAGGAGAGGAGGGATGCAGTCACGAAACCTGGATTCCATCCATATCGCCCAGCCGTGTTCCCTTCCTCATCTCTCTCTCTCTCTCTCTCTCTCTCTCTCTCTCTCTCTCTCTCTCTCTCTCTCTCTCTCTCTCTCTCTCTCTCTCTCTCTCTCTCTCTCTCTCTCTCTCTCTCTCTCTCTCTCTCTCTGACTCTATGTCTCTGTCTCTCTCTCTCTCTCTCTCTCTCTCTCTCTCTCTCTCTCTCTCTCTCTCTCTCTCTCTCTCTCTCTCTCTCTCTCTCTCTCTCTCCCACTGTCTCTGTCTCGCTCTCTCGCTCTCTCTCTCTCTCTCTCTCTCTCTCTCTCTCTCTCTCTCTCTCTCTCTCTCTCTCTCTCTCTCTCTCTGCCTCTGAGACTAGTTTTAAATTGTCTTACTCTCAGGAAGCAGAACGAGCCTGACAAAAAACCTGAGCCATGCAGTAATTACTGCTGCGGATTAGGAATTAATGGGTGTTTTAGCTATAATGGCAGATATTATTAGCAGTATTTATAGTATTTAATGCTAATAATTACAAGCTTTAATAATGATAATCATTTCAAGGTTGTATCTGAGTCGTGTAATATTTTTCTCTTCAAAACCTCATAGGTCGATATTAATAATCGATTAATACGTCTCCGTAATGTGTCGGAGCCGCCTGGACGACATATAAACCACAGATACTAAAGCTTTATGATGTTTCTTAAAAGCGATGTGTGCGATGGAGATTGTGCAGTTCTTTCCATTAAAATAAGCTGTAATTCACGGTTGATTTGAAGAAGTGTCACCGAGGAGAGTGAGAGCCAACGAATTAAAGTCGTTTCCAATGAAATCCAGAGGAAGCCAGGGGATTGTCTTTCTGAAGAGTTACTTTATAGTCTGATTAGGATGGATGGACATGGACATGAATGATTCAAGTCTTACTTCTGCATGTTTTATACTGAGCATTGAGGCTTTTGAAAAGCTCAACCTTGGAGACAGACGGTGTAATGCTTTTGTCTCAACTCGACTCGTTTAAACACAATGGCAGCTGCATGAAGTTAAGGGCCAAATCCACATTTCCTGCTTTGGTAAAAAACAAAACAATAACAGTAACAAATTGGGGGGGGGGGGGATTTGTTTGCAGTCTAATCAGCTGTGGTCTATGTACAAGCATGTCAACTCCTCTAGGCGTAAGTGGAGACTTTCTAACTTTCTTTTTAAAAGACTTCAATGTGTCAGTTAGTTACATAAAAAAAAAAAGAAGTGAGCATGAAAGGGATCTTGAAAAAAAACCAATTGCAATTGTGGGCAATTTCAGATTTAAATGAATTTAAAATGGATTAAATGAAGTTCTTTCACACCTACCCCATAATGTCAAAGCCAAATGTTGTTTTATTTTTTGAGATTTTTTTGTTTGTAGAAACAAATGAAATCTGAAATGTCAACACGGTTTCAAACCCTTTGTTAAGTTCTTCCTACATACGTCCAGGAGTAAACATTTGCTTAACACGTAACTTAGTCACGTAATAAGTTGCATGGACTCTGTGTGTAATAATAACAGGATTTGTGAATGACCACCTCATCTCTGTAACACAGACAATGAATATCCCTTTGAGCAGCATGGTGAAGTTATTAACTACACATTGGATGGCGTATCAATACAACCAGTCACTGCAAAGGTGCAGGTGTCCTTCCTAACTTAGTTGCCGGAGAGGAAGGACACTGCTCAGGGATTTCACCATGAGGCCAATGGTGACTTTAAAATGGTTACATAGTTTAATGGCTGTGATAGGAGAAGACTGGGGATGGATCAACAACATTGAAGTTACTAACCTAAATGACAGAGTGAAAAGAAGGACACTTTTACAGGATAAAAATATTTCAAAACATACATCCTGTTTGCAACAAGGCACGAAACTAATACTGCAGAAAATGTGGCAAAGCAAGTCACTTTTTGTCCTGAATATAAAATTGTTATGTTTGGGGCAAATCCATCACATTACCAAGTACCACTCTCCATATTTTCAAGCATAGTGGTGGCTGCATCATGTTATGGGGATGCTTGTCATTGTTAAGGACTGGGGAGTTTTTCAGGATAAAAAAGAAACAGAATGGAGCTTAGCACAGGCTAAATCCTAGAGGAAAACCTGGTTCATTCTGGTTTCCCCCAGACACTGTGAGATGAATTCACCTGACTGTGTGGCCGCGCATGTCTCCAACTCATCACTTTGCAGACGTCACAACAGCCTGATTACCAACAATGACGAGACAGTCTACAGGAAGGAAGGTAAGTGCCCTGGCAGAGTGGTGCCAGGAGAATAACCTGTCCCTCAACATCAACAAAACAAAGGAGCTGGTTGTGAACGTCAGGAAACAGCAGAGAGAGCACGCCGGGCCGCAGTGGAACGGGTGAAAAGCTTACCCTGTCGAGCACCCTGTCGAGCACCCTGTCGAGCACCCTGTCGGGCACCCTGTCGAGCACCCTGTCGAGCACCCCGTCGAGCACCCTGTCGTGCTGTATCGCCGCCTGGTACAGCAATTGTATTGTCTGCAACCGCAGTGCTCTCCAGAGGGGGGGTGTGGTCAGGGGGGTGTGGTCAGCCCAACGTATCATCGGGGGCACACTGCCTTCCCTCCAGGACATCTACAGCACCCGGTGTCACAGGAAGGCCTAGAAGACCATCAAGGACCACAGCCACCAAAGCCACGGCCTCTTCACCCCGCTATCATCTAGAAGGCGAGGTCAGTACAGGTACAAAGCTGGGACCGAGTGACTGATAAACAGCTTCTATCTCCAGGCCATAAGATTGTTGCACAGTCCCCACTAGCCGGCTAACACCTGGTACTCTACCCTGAACCTTAGTCACTGTTACTAGCCAGCTAACACCCGGTACTCTACCCTGAACCTTAGTCACTATTACTAGCCTCCTACCACCCGGTACTCTACCCTGAACCTTAGTCACTGTTACTAGACGGCTACCACCCAGTATTCTACCCTGAACCTTAGTCACTGTTACTAGCCAGCTAACACCTGGTACTCTACCCTGAACCTTAGTCAATGTTCTCTCTCTGTCTCTGTCTGTCTCTCTCTCTGGCTCTCACTCTCTCGCTATCTCTCTGTCTCTTTCTCTCTTTCTCTGTCTCTCTCTCTCTCTCGCGCTCTCTCTCTTTCTGTCTCTCTCTCTGGCTCTCTCTGTCTCTTTCTCTCTCTCTCTCTCTCTCTCTCTCTCTCTCTCTCTCTCTCTCTCTTTCTCAATTCAATTTAATTCAATTCAAGGGCTTTATTGGCATGGGAATCATGTGTCAACATTTCCAAAGCAACTGAGGTAGATAATATACAAAAGTGAAATAAACAATACAAATTAACAGTAAACATTACACATACAGAAGTTTCAAAACAATAAGGACATTACAAATGTCATATTATAAATATACAGTGTTTTAACAATGTACAAATGGTTAAAGGACACAAGATAAAATAAATAAGCATAAATATGGGTTGTATTTACAATGGTGTTTGTTCTTCACTGGTTGCCCTTTTCTCGTGGCAACAGGTCACAAATCTTGCTGCTCTGATGGCACACTGTGGAATTTCACCAAGTAGATATGGGAGTTTTTCAAAATTGGATTTGTTTTCGAATTCTTTGTGGATCTGTGTAATCTCAGGGAAATATGTCTCTCTAATATGGTCATACATTGGGCAGGTTAGGAAGTGCAGCTCAGTTTCCACCTCATTTTGTGGGCAGTGAGCACATAGCCTGTCTTCTCTTGAGAGCCATGTCTGCCTACGGCGGCCTTTCTCAATAGCAAGGCTATGCTCGCTGAGTCTGTACATAGTCAAAGCTTTCCTTAATTTTGGGTCAGTCACAGTGGTCAGGTATTCTGCCGCTGTGTACTCTCTGTTTAGGGCCAAATATCATTCTAGTTTGCTCTGTTTTTTTGTTGATTCTTTCCAATGTGTCAAGTAATTATCTTTTTGTTTTCTCATGATTTGGTTGGGTCTAATTGTGCTGCTGTCCTGGGGCTCTGTAGGGTGTGTTTGTGTTTGTGAACAGAGCCCCAGGACCAGCTTGCTTAGGGGACTCTTCTCCAGGTTCATCTCTCTGTAGGTGATGGCTTTGTTGTGGAAGGTTTGGGAATCGCTTCCTTTTAGGTGGTTATAGAATTTAACGGCTCTTTTCTGGATTTTGATAATTAGTGGGTATCAGCCTAATTCTACTCTGCATGCATTATTTAGTGTTCTACGTTGTACACGGAGGATATTTTTGCAGAATTCTGCATGCAGAGTCTCAATTTGGTGTTTGTCCCATTTTGTGAAGTCTTGGTTGGTGAGCGGACCCCAGACCTCACAACCATAAAGGGCAATGGGCTCTATGACTGATTCAAGTATTTTTAGCCAAATCCTAATTGGTATGTTGACATTTATGTTCCTTTTGATGGCATAAAATGCCCTTCTTGCCTTGTCTCTCAGATCGTTCACAGCTTTGTGGAAGTTACCTGTGGCGCTAATGTTTAGGCCAAGGTATGTATAGTTTTTTGTGTGCTCTAGGGCAACAGTGTCTAGATGGAATTTGTATTTGTGGTCCTGGTGACTGGACCTTTTTTGGAACACCATTATTTTGGTCTTACTGAGATTTACTGTCAGGGCCCAGGTCTGACAGAATCTGTGCAGAAGATCTAGGTGCTGCTGTAGGCCCTCCTTGGTTGGTGACAGAAGCACCAGATCATCAGCAAACAGCAGACATTTGACTTCGGATTCTAGTAGGGTGAGGCCGGGTGCTGCAGACTTTTCTAGTGCCCGCGCCAGTTCGTGGATATATATGTTGAAGAGTGTGGGACTTAAGCTGCATCCCTGTCTAACCCCACGACCCTGTGTGAAGAAATGTGTGTGTTTTTTGCCAATTTTAACCGCACACTTGTTGTTTGTGTACATGGATTTTATGATGTCGTATGTTTCAAAGAATCCAGTGGGTTCTGGTAGTCTTTAATAGTTGATTCTAAGATCTGTATTTGATCATGTATATGTTTTTGATCTTTATTCTTTGTTATAGAGCCAAAAAGATTGGAGAAGTGGTTTACCCATACATCTCCATTTTGGATAGATAATTCTTCGTGTTGTTGTTTGTTTCGTGTTTTCCAATGTTCCCAGAAGTGGTTAGAGTCTATGGATTCTTCAATTACATTGAGCTGATTTCTGACATGCTGTTTTTCTGACATGCACTTTTTCCATAGTGTATTTCTGTATTGTTTTAGTGATTCACCATAGTGAAGGCGTAGACTCAGGTTTTCCGGGTCCCTATGTTTTTGGTTGGACAGGTTTCTCAATTTCTTTCTTAGATTTTTGCATTCTTCATCAAACCATTTGTCATTGTTGTTCATTTTCTTTGGTTTTCTATTTGATATTTTTAGATTCGATAGGGAAGCTGAGAGGTCAAATATACTGTTAAGATTTTCTACTGCCAAGTTTACACCTTCACTGTTACAGTGGAATGTTTTACCCAGGAAATTGTCTAAAGGGATTTAATTTGTTGTTGCCTAATTGTTTTTTGGTAGGTTTCCAAACTGCATTCCTTCCATCTATAGCATTTCTTAATGTTACTCAGTTCCTTTGGATTTGATGCCTCATGATTGAGTATTGCTCTGTTCAAGTAGACTGTGATTTTGCTGTGGTCTGATAGGGGTGTCAATGGGCTGACTGTGGTCTGATAGGGGTGTCAGTAGGCTGACTGTGAACGCTCTGAGAGACTCTGGGTTGAGGTCAGTGATAAAGTAGTCTACAGTACTTCTGCCAAGAGATGAGCATTATGTGTACCTACCATAGGAGTCCCCTCAAAGCCTACCATTGACTATGTACATACCCAGCATGCGACAGAGCTGCAGGAGTTGTGACCCGTTTTTGTTGGTTATGTTGTCATAGTTGTGCCTAGGGGGGCATACGGGGGAGGGAATGCTGTCACCTGTGAGAGAGGTAAAGAGCGAGGGAGAGAGAGAGAGAGAGAGAGAGAGAGAGAGAGAGAGAGAGAGAGAGAGGAGAGAGAGAGAGAGAGAGAGAGAGAGAGAGAGAGACAGAGAGAGAGACAGAGAGAGAGAGAGAGAGCGAGAGAGAGAGAGAGAGAGAGGGAGAGAGAGAGAGAGAGAGAGAGAGAGGGAGAGAGAGAGTTAAGTCGTTATCCTTAGTGTTACCATGTTAAGTAGGTATCCTTAGTGTTACCATGTTAAGGTGCTATCCTTAGTGTTACCATGTTAAGGTGCTATCCTTAGTTTTACCATGTTAAGGTGGTATCCTTGGTGTTACCATGTTAAGGTGGTATCCTTAGTGTTACCATGTTAAGTAGGGCTTTATTTTCTCACTAATGTTCCTCTTACCATCTCTTTGACGTTCATCTTGTAACAGCTTGAAGCCATTTAAACATTTAAACGCCAATTAACAAATAAATCTGCGTTTATTAAGTTGTTTTCCTTTGCTTTGTGTGTTGAGAGGAGTCAAGCAGAGTCACACCAATGACTTTAACCACTTAAACAAGCTAATTGGTTCAGTGAATTGCTGCAGAGAGCTGGGGTGATTCCAGTGGTCTCCAACTCGAAGACTGAATTGTGATAGCATGGTGAAATATCAGGTTATAGAAGTGGTCCTAACTTCTGTTCGTACTTGAATTTTAATGGAGTGCAAACGGAACCACCGATAGTCTTACGTGCACGTGTGTGTGTGTGTGTGTGTGTGTGTGTGTGTGTGTGTGTGTGTGTGTGTGTGTGTGTGTGTACTCATTCAGCAGCTCAGAGCAGAGCAGGATAGAGCAGAACAGAGCAGAACAGAACAGAGCAGAATGGAGCAGAACAGAACAGAACAGAACAGAACAGAGCAGAACAGAATATAGCAGAACAGAATAGAGCAGAACAGAACAGGACAGAGCAGAACAGAGCAGAACAGAGCAGAGCAGAACAGAGCAGAACAGAATATAGCAGAACAGAATAGAGCAGAACAGAACAGGACAGAGCAGAACAGAGCAGAACAGAGCAGAGCAGAACAGAGCAGAACAGAATATAGCAGAACAGAATAGAGCAGAACAGAGCAGGAAAGAGCAGAACAGAGCAGAACAGAGCAGAACAGAGCAGGAAAGAGCAGAACAGAGTAGAACAGAGCAGAGCAGAACAGAGCAGGACAGAGCAGAACAGAGCAGAACAGAACAGAGCAAGACAGTGGAATGTAACTAGGGCCTTGTCTGGCCTGGGCTGAGCAACAACAAGCCTTGTCTGGCCTGGGCTGAGCAACAACAAGCCCTGTCTGGCCTGGGCCGAGCAACAACAAGCCCTGTCTGGCCTGGGCTGAGCAACAACAAGCCCTGTCTGGCCTGGGCTGAGCAACAACAAGCCCTGTCTGGCCTGGGCTGAGCAACAACAAGCCCTGTCTGGCCTGGGCTGAGCAACAACAAGCCCTGTCTGGCCTGGGCTGAGCAACAACAAGCCCTGTCTGGCCTGGGCTGAGCAACAACAAGCCCTGTCTGGCCTGGGCTGAGCAACAACAAGCCCTGTCTGGCCTGGGCTGAGCAACAACAAGCCCTGTCTGGCCTGGGCTGAGCAACAACAAGCCCTGTCTGGCCTGGGCTGAGCAACAACAAGCCCTGTCTGGCCTGGGCTGAGCAACAACAAGCCCTGTCTGGCCTGGGCTGAGCAACAAGCAAGCCCTGTCTGGCCTGGGCTGAGCAACAAGCCCTGTCTGGCCTGGGCTGAAGCCCTGTCTGGCCTGGGCTGAGCAACAACAAGCCCTGTCTGGCCTGGGCTGAGCAACAACAAGCCCTGTCTGGCCTGGGCTGAGCAACAACAAGCCCTGTCTGGCCTGGGCTGAGCAACAACAAGCCCTGTCTGGCCTGGGCTGAGCAACAACAAGCCCTGTCTGGCCTGGGCTGAGCAACAACAAGCCCTGTCTGGCCTGGGCTGAGCAACAACAAGCCCTGTCTGGCCTGGGCTGAGCAACAACAAGCCCTGTCTGGCCTGGGCTGAGCAACAACAAGCCCTGTCTGGCCTGGGCTGAGCAACAACAAGCCCTGTCTGGCCTGGGCTGAGCAACAACAAGCCCTGTCTGGCCTGGGCTGAGCAACAACAAGCCCTGTCTGGCCTGGGCTGAGCAACAACAAGCAGCAACAACAAGCCCTGTCTGGCCTGGGCTGAGCAACAACAAGCCCTGTCTGGCCTGGGCTGAGCAACAACAAGCCCTGTCTGGCCTGGGCTGAGCAACAACAAGCCCTGTCTGGCCTGGGCTGAGCAACAACAAGCCCTGTCTGGCCTGGGCTGAGCAACAACAAGCCCTGTCTGGCCTGGGCTGAGCAACAACAAGCCCTGTCTGGCCTGGGCCGAGCAACAACAAGCCTTGTCTGGCCTGGGCTGAGCAACAACAAGCCCTGTCTGGCCTGGGCCGAGCAACAACAAGCCTTGTCTGGCCTGGGCCGAGCAACAACAAGCCTTGTCTGGCCTGGGCTGAGCAACAACAAGCCCTGTCTGGCCTGGGCCGAGCAACAACAAGCCTCGTCTGGCCTGGGCTGAGCAACAACAAGCCCTGTCTGGCCTGGGCTGAGCAACAACAAGCCCTGTCTGGCCTGGGCTGAGCAACAACAAGCCCTGTCTGGCCTGGGCTGAGCAACAACAAGCCCTGTCTGGCCTGGGCTGAGCAACAACAAGCCCTGTCTGGCCTGGGCTGAGCAACAACAAGCCCTGTCTGGCCTGGGCTGAGCAACAACAAGCCCTGTCTGGCCTGGGCTGAGCAACAACAAGCCCTGTCTGGCCTGGGCTGAGCAACAACAAGCCCTGTCTGGCCTGGGCTGAGCAACAACAAGCCCTGTCTGGCCTGGGCTGAGCAACAACAAGCCCTGTCTGGCCTGGGCTGAGCAACAACAAGCCCTGTCTGGCCTGGGCTGAGCAACAACAAGCCCTGTCTGGCCTGGGCTGAGCAACAACAAGCCCTGTCTGGCCTGGGCTGAGCAACAACAAGCCCTGTCTGGCCTGGGCTGAGCAACAACAAGCCCTGTCTGGCCTGGGCTGAGCAACAACAAGCCCTGTCTGGCCTGGGCTGAGCAACAACAAGCCCTGTCTGGCCTGGGCTGAGCAACAACAAGCCCTGTCTGGCCTGGGCTGAGCAACAACAAGCCCTGTCTGGCCTGGGCTGAGCAACAACAAGCCCTGTCTGGCCTGGGCTGAGCAACAACAAGCCCTGTCTGGCCTGGGCTGAGCAACAACAAGCCCTGTCTGGCCTGGGCTGAGCAACAACAAGCCCTGTCTGGCCTGGGCTGAGCAACAACAAGCCCTGTCTGGCCTGGGCTGAGCAACAACAAGCCCTGTCTGGCCTGGGCTGAGCAACAACAAGCCCTGTCTGGCCTGGGCTGAGCAACAACAAGCCCTGTCTGGCCTGGGCTGAGCAACAACAAGCCCTGTCTGGCCTGGGCTGAGCAACAACAAGCCCTGTCTGGCCTGGGCTGAGCAACAACAAGCCCTGTCTGGCCTGGGCTGAGCAACAACAAGCCCTGTCTGGCCTGGGCTGAGCAACAACAAGCCCTTGTCTGGCCTGGGCTGAGCAACAACAAGCCCTGTCTGGCCTGGGCTGAGCAACAACAAGCCTTGTCTGGCCTGGGCTGAGCAACAACAAGCCCTGTCTGGCCTGGGCTGAGCAACAACAAGCCCTGTCTGGCCTGGGCTGAGCAACAACAAGCCCTGTCTGGCCTGGGCTGAGCAACAACAAGCCCTGTCTGGCCTGGGCTGAGCAACAACAAGCCCTGTCTGGCCTGGGCTGAGCAACAACAAGCCCTGTCTGGCCTGGGCTGAGCAACAACAAGCCCTGTCTGGCCTGGGCTGAGCAACAACAAGCCCTGTCTGGCCTGGGCTGAGCAACAACAAGCCTTGTCTGGCCTGGGCTGAGCAACAACAAGCCTTGTCTGGCCTGGGCTGAGCAACAACAAGCCTTGTCTGGCCTGGGCTGAGCAACAACAAGCCCTGTCTGGCCTGGGCCGAGCAACAACAAGCCTTGTCTGGCCTGGGCCGAGCAACAACAAGCCTTGTCTGGCCTGGGCTGAGCAACAACAAGCCCTGTCTGGCCTGGGCCGAGCAACAACAAGCCTCGTCTGGCCTGGGCTGAGCAACAACAAGCCCTGTCTGGCCTGGGCTGAGCAACAACAAGCCCTGTCTGGCCTGGGCTGAGCAACAACAAGCCCTGTCTGGCCTGGGCTGAGCAACAACAAGCCCTGTCTGGCCTGGGCTGAGCAACAACAAGCCCTGTCTGGCCTGGGCTGAGCAACAACAAGCCCTGTCTGGCCTGGGCTGAGCAAACAACAAGCCCTGTCTGGCCTGGGCTGAGCAACAACAAGCCCTGTCTGGCCTGGGCTGAGCAACAACAAGCCCTGTCTGGCCTGGGCTGTCTGGCCTGGGCTGAGCAACAACAAGCCCTGTCTGGCCTGGGCTGAGCAACAACAAGCCCTGTCTGGCCTGGGCTGAGCAACAACAAGCCCTGTCTGGCCTGGGCTGAGCAACAACAAGCCCTGTCTGGCCTGGGCTGAGCAACAACAAGCCCTGTCTGGCCTGGGCTGAGCAACAACAAGCCCTGTCTGGCCTGGGCTGAGCAACAACAAGCCCTGTCTGGCCTGGGCTGAGCAACAACAAGCCTTGTCTGGCCTGGGCTGAGCAACAACAAGCCCTGTCTGGCCTGGGCTGAGCAACAACAAGCCTTGTCTGGCCTGGGCTGAGCAACAACAAGCCCTGTCTGGCCTGGGCTGAGCAACAACAAGCCCTGTCTGGCCTGGGCTGAGCAACAACAAGCCCTGTCTGGCCTGGGCTGAGCAACAACAAGCCCTGTCTGGCCTGGGCTGAGCAACAACAAGCCCTGTCTGGCCTGGGCTGAGCAACAACAAGCCCTGTCTGGCCTGGGCTGAGCAACAACAAGCCCTGTCTGGCCTGGGCTGAGCAACAACAAGCCCTGTCTGGCCTGGGCTGAGCAACGGCCTTGTCTTTTTTTCCCTGATCCCTTTTTGCCCCTCAGAACTTTGCAGGTGTTCAGCATCGAATCATAAAACAAGCCTGGTCATTAATCAGTGACTGAGCTCCATACGCTGCTCTGCTCTGAGTGTGTGTTTGTGTGTGTGTGTGTGTGTGTGTGTGTGTGTGTGTGTGTGTGTGTGTGTGTGTGTGTGTGTGTGTGTGTGTGTGTGTGTGTGTGTGTGTGTGTGAAGGGGGAGAGCTCCCTTTTCTCTTCTCTCCAGGGACTTGGGTCTATGATTTGGGCAGACGAGAGAGAGGAGCAACAGGCCCAGGGGTCTATGATTGGGGCAGACGAGAGAGAGGAGCAACAGGCCCAGGGGTCTATGATTGGAGCAGAAGAGAGAGAGGAGCAACAGGCCCAGGGGTCTATGATTAGGGCAGAAGAGAGAGAGGCCCAGGGGTCAATTGGGGCAGGCCCAGGGGTCTATGATTGGGGCAGAAGAGAGAGAGGAGCAACAGGCCCAGGGGTCTATGATTGGGGCAGAAGAGAGAGAGGAGCAACAGGCCCAGGGGTCTATGATTGGGGCAGACGAGAGAGAGGAGCAACAGGCCCAGGGGTCTATGATTGGGGCAGAAGAGAGAGAGGAGCAACAGGCCCAGGGGTCTATGATTGGGGCAGAAGAGAGAGAGGAGCAACAGGCCCAGGGGTCTATGATTTGGGCAGAAGAGAGAGGAGCAACAGGCCCAGGGGTCTATGATTGGGGCAGAAGAGAGAGAGGAGCAACAGGCCCAGGGGTCTATGATTGGGGCAGAAGAGAGAGAGGAGCAACAGGCCCAGGGGTCTATGATTGGGGCAGAAGAGAGAGAGGAGCAACAGGCCCAGGGGTCTATGATTGGGGCAGAAGAGAGAGAGGAGCAACAGGCCCAGGGGTCTATGATTGGGGCAGAAGAGAGAGAGGAGCAACAGGCCCAGGGGTCTATGATTGGGGCAGAAGAGAGAGAGGAGCAACAGGCCCAGGGGTCTATGATTGGGGCAGAAGAGAGAGAGGAGCAACAGGCCCAGGGGTCTATGATTGGGGCAGAAGAGAGAGAGGAGCAACAGGCCCAGGGGTCTATGATTGGGGTAGAAGAGAGAGAGGAGCAACAGGCCCAGGGGTCTATGATTGGGGTAGAAGAGAGAGAGGAGCAACAGGCCCAGGGGTCTATGATTGGGGCAGAAGAGAGAGGAGCAACAGGCCCAGGGGTCTATGATTGGGGCAGAAGAGAGAGAGGAGCAACAGGCCCAGGGGTCTATGAGAAGAGAGAGAGGAGCAACAGGCCCAGGGGTTATGATTGGGGCAGAAGAGAGAGAGGAGCAACAGGCCCAGGGGTCTATGATTGGGGTAGAAGAGAGAGGGAGCAACAGGCCCAGGGGTCTATGATTGGGGCAGAAGAGAGAGAGGAGCAACAGGCCCAGGGGTCTATGATTGGGGCAGAAGAGAGAGAGGAGCAACAGGCCCAGGGGTCTATGATTGGGGTAGAAGAGAGAGAGGAGCAACAGGCCCAGGGGTCTATGATTGGGGTAGAAGAGAGAGAGGAGCAACAGGCCCAGGGGTAATGTGAGAAGCAGAGTATGTTCAGTGTAACCTCCCAGCCTAGAGTTATGTACTGTAGCCTGACAGGCCTCTGGGACAATCCCTCCCTCCCTCCCTCCCTCCCTCCCTCCCTCCCTCCCTCCCTCCCTCCCTCCCTCCCTCCCTCCCTCCCTCCCTCCCTCCCTCCCTCCCTCCCTCCCTCCCTCCCTCCCTCCCTCCCTCCCTCCCTCCCTCCTCTACTCCATTCTCCTCCATTACGCCCCCTCCCTCCATTCCCCTCCCCGCCCTCCCCTCCATTCCCCCCCCCCTCCATTTCCCTCCCTCCCTCCCTCCCTCCCTCCCCTCCCTCCCTCCCTCCCTCCCTCTACTCCATTCCCTCCATTACGCCCCCCCTCCCTCCATTCCCCTCCCCGCCCCTCCCCTCCATTCCCCCTCCCTCCATTTCCCCCTCCCCGCCCTCCCCTCCATTCCCCTCCCCTCCATTCCCCTCCCTCCCCTCCATTCCCCTCCCTTCCATTCCCCTCCCTCCCCTCCATTCCCCTCCCTCCATTCCCCTCCCCTCTATTCCCCTCCCTCCCCTCCATTCCCCTCCCTCCCCCTCCATTCCCCTCCCCTCCATTCCCCTCCCCTCCATTTCCCTCCCCGCCCTCCCCCTCCATTCCCCTCCCCCTCCATTTCCTCCCATTCCCCTCCCTCCATTCCCCTCCCCTCCATTTCCTCCCCGCCCTCCCCTCCATTCCCCTCCCTCCATTTCCCTCCCCGCCCTCCCCTCCATTCCCCTCCCCTCCATTCCCCTCCCCTCCATTCCCCTCCCCTCCATTTCCCTCCCCGCCCTCCCCTCCATTCCCCTCCCTCCATTCCCCTCCCCGCCCTCCCCTCCATTCCCCTCCCCCTCCATTTCCCTCCCCGCCCTCCCCTCCATTCCCCTCCCTCCATTCCCCTCCCCTCCATTCCCCCTCCCCTCCATTTCCCTCCCCGCCTCCCCTCCATTCCCCTCCCTCCATTCCCCTCCCCGCCCTCCTCCATTCCCCCTCCCTCCATTTCCTCCCCGCCCTCCCTCCATTCCCCCTCCCTCCATTCCCCCCCCTCCATTCCCCTCCCTCCCCCTCCATTCCCCTCCCTTCCATTCCCCTCCCTCCCCTCCATTCCCCTCCCCTCCATTCCCCTCCCCTATTCCCCTCCCTCCCCTCCATTCCCCTCCCTCCCCTCCATTCCCCTCCCCTATTCCCCTCCCTCCCCTCCATTCCCCTCCCCTCTATTCCCCTCCTCCTCCATTCCCCTCCCTCCCCTCCATTCCCCTCCCCTCCATTCCCTCCCTCCATTTCCTCCCCGCCTCCCCTCCATTCCCCCGCCCTCCATTCCCCTCCCCTTCCATTCCCCTCCCTCCATTCCCCTCCTCTTCCATTCCCCTCCCTCCATTCCCCTCCCTCCATTTCCCTCCCCGCCCTCCATTCCCCTCCCCTGTTTTTTCTTCTGTATTGGTTGATCATCACTTTGAGAGAATTAAAGTGAAATATTGAGTAAAGTTGAACACCAGACACCGGCTAATGAGCAGGCTTCCTGTCTGTCCTTAAAACCTGTTAAACATGTCTGGACAAGGAGTAGAGGCACAAGAGCTTCATGTATAGTCCCACCAAAGCTGTGAAAGCGGTGTGTGAGAGAGAGGGGTGTGTGTGTGTGTGTGTGTGTGTGTGTGTGTGTGTGTGTGTGTGTGTGTGTGTGTGTGTGTGTGTGTGTGTGTGTGAGTGTGTGTGTTGTGTGTGTGTGTGTGTGTGTGTGTGTGTGTGTGTTGTGTGTGTGTGTGTGTGTGTGTGTGTGTGTGTGTTGTGTGTGTGTGTGTGTGTGTGTGTGTGTGTGTGTGTGTGTGTGTGTGTCTGTGTGTGTCTGTGACCCAGTAATAACCTCTAGAATATACTAAACTGTATCGACCCATTAATAACCTCTAGAATATACTATACTGTATCTACCCATTAATAACCTCTAGAATATACTATACTGTATCTACCCAGTAATAAACAATAGCTACTGTAAATCCCTAGCCTGTCTTCCTTCTCACAGCTCTAATGATGTCACTCTCTCTGTTAACAAATAAAGAGGAAGCTCTTTAGCACTTTTAAATCAAAAGTGTAAATTAATTGTGTTGCTGCTTTAAACTAACTAAATATTCCAAGCCTCATTTGCAGTTCACTAAGGATCTTTTGTTAAACAATATAAATTGCTTTCATGATAGTAAACTGCTGCAAATTAGCATGATGTAAATGTTTACCTGTTTGTTCGGCAATTGGTGTCTCACTCTCTGTGCTGTTTTGATATTCTCTCTGTGGTGTTTTGATATTCTCTCTGTGGTGTTTTGATATTCTCTCTCTGTGGTGTTTTGATATTCTCTCTGTGGTGTTTTGATATTCTCTCTGTGGTGTTTTGATAGTCTCTCTGTGGTGTTCTCTCTGTGGTGTTTTGATATTCTCTCTCTGTGGTGTTTTGATATTCTCTCTCTTAAAAGAAGAAGAGAAAAGAAGGCAGTGTAGAATAGATGAAAATGTTGTTTCATTGCCCACCACACAGCCTCCTTAAGCTCCCAGGGTCCTTAGTTAGGTAGAGAAGAGAACACAGCCTTAGTTAGGTGGAGAAGAGAACACAGCCTTAGTTAGGTGGAGAAGAGAACACAGCCTTAGTTAGGTAGAGAAGAGAACACAGCCTTAGTTAGGTGGAGAAGAGAACACAGCCTTAGTTAGGTAGAGAAGAGAACACAGCCTTAGTTAGGTAGAGAAGAGAACACAGCCTTAGTTAGGTAGAGAAGAGAACACAGCCTTAGTTAGGTGGAGAAGAGAACACAGCCTTAGTTAGGTAGAGAAGAGAACACAGCCTTAGTTAGGTAGAGAAGAGAACACAGCCTTAGTTAGGTAGAGAAGAGAACACAGCCTTAGTTAGGTGGAGAAGAGAACACAGCCTTAGTTAGGTAGAGAAGAGAACACAGCCTTAGTTAGGTAGAGAAGAGAACACAGCCTCCTTCAGCTGCCCAGGGTCCTTAGGTAGGTGGAGAAGAGAACCCTTAGTTAGGTGGAGAAGAGAACACAGCCTCCTTCAGCTGCCCAGGGTCCTTAGTTAGGTGGAGAAGAGAACACCGCCTCCTTCAGCTGCCCAGGGTCCTTAGTTTGGTGGAGAAGAGAACACAGCCTCCTTCAGCTGCCCAGGGTCCGTACTTAGGTGGAGAAGAGAACACACCCTTAGTTAGGTGGAGAAGAGAACACTCCCTTAGTTAGGTGGAGAAGAGAACACAGCCTTAGTTAGGTGGAGAAGAGAACACAGCCTTAGTTAGGTAGAGAAGAGAACACAGCCTTAGTTAGGTAGAGAAGAGAACACAGCCTCCTTCAGCTCCCCAGGGTCCTTAGTTAGGTAGAGAAGAGAACACAGCCTTAGTTAGGTAGAGAAGAGAACACAGCCTTAGTTAGGGAGAGAAGAGAACACAGCCTTAGTTAGGTGGAGAAGAGAACACAGGCTCCTTCAGCTCCCAGGGTCCTTAGTTAGGTAGAGAAGAGAACACAGCCTTAGTTAGGTAGAAAAGAGAAGGAAGAAAGAGGGGAAGGGAACAACATCTCTTGAAGACAACAAAACACTCTACATCAGTACCCACCAGCTAGCTAGACAGACAGTTCTCTACATCAGTACCCACCAGCTAGCTAGACAGACAGGTCTCTACATCAGTACCCACCAGCTAGCTAGACAGACAGTTCTCTACATCAGTACCCAACAGTTAGCAAGACAGACAGGTCTCTACATCAGTACCCAACAGTTAGCTAGACAGACAGGTCTCTACATCAGTACCCAACAGTTAGCTAGACAGACAGAACTCTACATCAGTACCCAACAGTTAGCTAGACAGACAGAACTCTACATCAGTACCCAACAGTTAGCTAGACAGACAGAACTCTACATCAGTACCCAACAGTTAGCTAGACAGACAGGTCTCTACATCAGTACCCACCAGTTAGCAAGACAGACAGGTCTCTACATCAGTACCCAACAGTTAGCAAGACAGACAGGTCTCTACATCAGTACCCAACAGTTAGCAAGACAGACAGGTCTCTACATCAGTACCCAACAGTTAGCAAGACAGACAGGTCTCTACATCAGTACCCAACAGTTAGCAAGACAGACAGGTCTCTACATCAGTACCCACCAGTTAGCTAGACAGACAGAACTCTACATCAGTACCCAACAGTTAGCAAGACAGACAGGTCTCTACATCAGTACCCACCAGTTAGCTAGAGAGACAGAACTCTACATCAGTACCCACCAGTTAGCTAGAGAGACAGGTCTCTACATCAGTACCCAACAGTTAGCTAGACAGACAGGTCTCTACATCAGTACCCAACAGTTAGCCAGGTTCTTTGCTTTCTTTTCTCTAGACCATGCCATTATACAAGGGGAGGCTGATTCAATTTCTTCTCCTTCAGGGAAACAAAGACTACACACTTAAAAAAAAAAAAGGTTTTATGAACAGAAGAACCAGATCTGAAGTTATTCTCCTGTACATGACAGACTTACAGTAATAACCAGCTGACAGACTTACAGTAATAACCAGCTGACAGACTTACAGTAATAACCAGCTGACAGACTTACAGTAATAACCAGCTGACAGACTTACAGTAATAACCAGCTGACAGACTTACAGTAATAACCAGCTGACAGACTTACAGTAATAACCAGCTGACAGACTTACAGTAATAACCAGCTGACAGACTTACAGTAATAACCAGCTGACAGACTTACAGTAATAACCAGCTGACAGACTTACAGTAATAACCAGCTGCCAGCTGACAGACTTACAGTAATAACCAGCTGCCAGCTGACAGACTTACAGTAATAACCAGCTGCCAGCTGACAGACTTACAGTAATAACCAGCTGACAGACTTACAGTAATAACCAGCTGCCAGCTGACAGACTTACAGTAATAACCAGCTGACAGACTTACAGTAATAACCAGCTGCCAGCTGACAGACTTACAGTAATAACCAGCTGACAGACTTACAGTAATAACCAGCTGACAGACTTACAGTAATAACCAGCTGACAGACTTACAGTAATAACCAGCTGACAGACGTACAGTAATAACCAGCTGACAGACTTACAGTAATAACCAGCTGACAGACTTACAGTAATAACCAGCTGGACAGACTTACAGTAATAACCAGCTGACAGACTTACAGTAATAACCAGCTGCTTGGTGCAGCCTACAATACAGTACTTACTAGTGTCTGATAGACTGAGGCTAATATTAGTGATCAGAACTCTCCCCGTATAGCTTAGTTAGTGTGCTAATAAGCTCGTACTGTATGTGTCTGTAGAACCCTGGGGTAATTATGAATGTACTCTAATGCATTATATGACACATTCAGCCTGTCATGTGCTGCTCCCTCCTTGGTCTTCCATTCCCCTTCTCTCCTAATTTGTTCACGATCCTCTCATCTGTCACTGTGTTCGGAAGGCTATTAGAGACAGGAGAGACACCTCTCTCTCTTGTCTCTCACTCTCTCTCTGTCTCTCTCTTTCTCTCTCTCTCTCTCTCTCTCTCTCTCTCTCTCTCTCTCTCTCTCTCTCTGTCTGTGTCTGACTCTCTCTCTGTCTCTCTCTTTCTCTCTCTCTCTCTCTCTCTCTCTCTCTCTCTCTCTCTCTGTCTGTGTCTGACTCTCTCTCTCTCTCTCTCTCTCTAACACACATAGACACACACACACATAGACACACACACATAGACACACACACACACACACACACACACACACACACACACACACACACACACACACACACACACACACACACACACACACACACACACACACACACACACACACACACACACACACACACACTGTCATCCCCCTCCTTCACCCTCTCATTCCCCACCCTCTCATTGTGTTCAGAAGACAGGATGCCCTCACTCTGCTTCCTCTTCACATGGTTATAGTTTGATCCTGCTGACCCACCCCCTTGATTCGGTCTTATGTAACAACATTTGAATTATTATTATTATTATTATTATTTTTTTTGCATAGGATAAAAGTAGAGACTCCGAGCTAAAACATGGTATATCATACACAGCAGTGGAGGAACAATGGGGAAAGTCATTCTGAACTGAAAGTTGATAAACTCTGTAACCACAAAATGGCCCTTGAATGTTTTGGTACCTACTGGAGAGCTCTTCTTTGTCTCCGCCCATTCAGCATCGTTCACACCCTCTTAAGCATTTTGCCCCGCCCATTCAGCATCGTTCACACCCTCTTAAGCCCTTAGCCCCGCCCATTCAGCATCGTTCACACCCTCTTAAGCCTTTAGCCCTGCCCATTCAGCATCGTTCACACCCTCTAAAGCCTCCTGCCCCACTCATCTCTTTAAGGAATCACATGTGAGGCCATGTGCTAAACAGAGGGAGTAGTGTAGTAAACAACCAAAGATTTCAAGACTAAAAAGTGCTACTAAAAGTAGTGGCATAAAGTTGTAGTAAAAATACACTTTATCTCGTCCTTGGCCTATATCCTAATCTGACTTTGGTGCCGGTCATGTTGTTCTTCACATTAACATTAACATTAACACAAACTATATCAAATAAAATCAAAGTTTATTTGTCAGAAGCACAGGATACAGAAGGTGTAAACGGTACAGTGAAATGGTTACTGGCATAGTGGAGCCTTTTGTTTAGATATGTAGCTAGCTAGCTAGCTAAACAATTAATCATAATCTCATCTCATACTAACATGGGCCATGCATGAATCTGCAGATAGCTAAAGCTAAGCAACTAGGTTCAATGTTAGCTAGCTAGCTAACACTAGGCTATAACTAGCAATGCAAATGGCTTCCTGAGATACAAATAATATTACTACACAGATCATACATGTAACATTAGCTAGCTAGCTAACGGTACGCTTGAACTTACAATGAAAATGACTTTGTAACAAAATTATAAAAACATATATCTGAAAATGTATCTAGACTCCCTTACCCGTCGACATGGATGGATGCTTCTCCCTCCCTGTCACGGTTGCCGTGGTTGCCCTTCGTTTGAAGATGTAATCCAGAGACAGGTGTTTATACAACAGCCTTCTGTGTTCTCTTTTCGACTCTCTGCTCATTTGGCAATAATCTCTCTGCTTCCACCGGGCATTCCATTGATTTTAAAACTCTGTCATCATCTCACAGCATGTCCAGCCCATCCATTATCTCAGCCAATCACGGCTAGCAGGAAGGTTCCTGTATTTTTCTCTGGCTAAACCAACTAGGCTCATAATTATTATTATTTTTTTTTCTCGTATTTACAGATGGCATTAAAGTTTGTTATTGAGGCACATGTCCAGCCCATCCATTATCTCAGCCAATCACGGCTAAGTTTGTTATTAAGGCACATGAAAGGTCACATGTTCCAGAAGGCTGTTCAGCCCAAAAACGTTGAAATGCCTCTCCTGTGAAGTAGTGAATCACAACATACGTGTATCTTCTTGAAACCGGTCGCATATGATTGCCTTCCATCGAAATTGCTGCCATGGCAATCATGTGACTAAGGGGATGTTACTATTTCACCGAGCCTTGTTTAGGCCAAGTAGCTGTACTGATGCTGATATTTGTCATGAATCGGAGGAGGAGGACATCATCTGTATCGGTACAATCCTTGCTCTTCTGCTTCATTCCCTGTTTCTGGACCAGGTGATGGCCTTTGGAAGTGTCCTATTATTAGGGTGACCAGACGTCCCTGATTTCCAGGGACTATCCCCGATTTCCAGGGACTATCCCCGATTTCCAGGGACTATCCCTGATTTCCAGGGACTATCCCCAATTTCCAGGGACTATCCCCGATTTCCAGGGACTATCCCCGATTTCCAGGGACTATCCCCAATTTCCAGGGACTATCCCTGATTTCCAGGGACTATCCCCAATTTCCAGGGACTATCCCTGATTTCCAGGGACTATCCCCAATTTCCAGGGACTATCCCCGATTTCCAGGGACTATCCCTGATTTCCAGGGACTATCCCCAATTTCCAGGGACTATCCCCAATTTCCAGGGACTATCCCCAATTTCCAGGGACTATCCCCAATTTCCAGGGACTATCCCCGATTTCCAGGGACTATCCCCGATTTCCAGGGGCTATCCCTGATTTCCAGGGACTATCCCCAATTTCCAGGGACTATCCTCGATTTCCAGAAAGTGTTGCATAACACAACATATAGTTTACCAAACATTACTAGATAGGCTAAGATGACGAAATCTGCTAAGATGACGAAATATGTGTTAATTAATACAAGTATTTGAAAGGGCTATAGGGAAATTGTATAGTTAAATATATTTCCATAATTTAAATTGACATTTTTCACAGTGAAAATAAATCTCTGATTTTCATTTCCAAAATCTGGTCAGTTAAAGTATATAGAAAGGTTAGCCTGAGCCCCACTCTCAGTCCTGAGCCCCACTCTCAGTCCTGAACCCCCAGTCTCAGTCCTGAACCCACAGTCTCAGTCCTGAACCCACAGTCTCAGTCCTGAACCCACAGTCTCAGTCCTGAACCCCCAGTCTCAGTCCTGAACCCCCAGTCTCAGTCCTGAGCCCCCAGTCTCAGTCCTGAACCCCCAGTCTCAGTCCTGAACCCCCAGTCTCAGTCCTGAACCCCAGTCTCAGTCCTGAACCCACAGTCTCAGTCCTGAACCCCCAGTCTCAGTCCTGAACCCCCAGTCTTAGTCTCAGTCCTGAGGGTCGAGGGCAGCACTGTGTAGAGAGAAGGAGAGTGGGAGAGAGAGAGAGAGGTGTGGTGTGGTGTTGATGGTATCCTCAATGAAATGATCAAATATACAGACAACAAATTCCAATTGGCTATACTAAAACTCTTTAACATCATCCTTAGCTCTGGCATCTTCCCCAATATTTGGAACCAAGGACTGATCACCCCAATCCACAAAAATGGAGACAAATTTGACCCCAATAACTACCGTGGAATATGCGTCAACAGTAACCTTGGGAAAATCCTCTGCATTATCATTAACAGCAGACTCGTACACTTCCTCAATGAAAACAATGTACTGAGCAAATGTCAAATTGGCTTTTTACCAAATTACCGTACAACAGACCATGTATTCACCCTGCACACCCTAATTGACAACCAAACAAACCAAAACAAAGGCAAAGCCTTCTCATGCTTTGTTGATTTCAAAAAAGCCTTCGACTCAATTTGGCATGAGGGTCTGCTATACAAACTGTTGGAAAGTGGTGTTGGGGGTAAAACATACGACATCATAAAATCCATGTACACAAACCACAAGTGTGCGGTTAAAATTGGCAAAAAACACACACATTTCTTCACACAGGGTCGTATTAGACAGGGATGCAGCTTAAGCCCCACCCTCTTCAACATATATATCAACGAACTGGCGCCCACACTAGAAAAGTCTGCAGCACCGGGCCTCACCCTACTAGAATCTGAAGTCAAATGTCTGCTGTTTGCTGATGATCTGGTGCTTCTGTCACCAACCAAGGAGGGCCTACAGCAGCACCTAGATCTTATGCACAGATTCTGTCAGACCTGGGCCCTGACAGTAAATCTCAGTAAGACCAAAATAATGGTGTTCCAAAAAAGGTCCAGTCACCAGGACCACAAATACAAATTCCATCTAGACACTGTTGCCCTAGAGCACACAAAAAACTATACATACCTTGGCCTAAACATCAGCGCCACAGGTAACTTCCACAAAGCTGTGAACGATCTGAGAGACAAGGCAAGAAGGGCATTCTATGCCATCAAAAGGAACATAAATTTCAACATACCAATTAGGATTTGGCTAAAAATAATTGAATCAGTCATAGAGCCCATTGCCCTTTATGGTTGTGAGGTCTGGGGTCCGCTCACCAACCAAGACTTCACAAAATGGGACAAACACCAAATTGAGACTCTGCACGCAGAATTCTGCAAAAATATCCTCAGTGTACAACGTAGAACACCAAATAATGCATGCAGAGCAGAATTAGGCCGATACCCACTAATTATCAAAATCCAGAAAAGAGCAGTTAAATTCTATAACCACCTAAAAGGAAGCGATTCCCAAACCTTCCACAACAAAGCCATCACCTACAGAGAGATGAACCTGGAGAAGAGTCCCCACTGAGCAAGCTGGTCCTGGGGCTCTGTTCACAAACACACCCTACAGAGCCCCATGACAGCAGCACAATTAGACCCAACCAAATCATGAGAAAACAAAAAGATAATTACTTGACACACTGGAAAGAATTAACAAAAAAACAGAGCAAACTAGAATGCTAT
Source organism: Oncorhynchus masou masou (assembly GCF_036934945.1). NCBI lineage: Eukaryota > Metazoa > Chordata > Actinopteri > Salmoniformes > Salmonidae > Oncorhynchus > Oncorhynchus masou. Next base: position 84,267,230 of record NC_088239.1, read on the forward strand.
TTGGCCCTACACAGAGAGTACACAGCGGCAGAATACCTGACCACTGTGACTGACCCAAAATTAAGGAAAGCTTTGACTATGTACAGACTCAGCGAGCATAGCCTTGCTATTGAGAAAGGCCGACGTAGGCAGACATGGCTCTCAAGAGAAGACAGGCTATGTGCTCACTGCCCACAAAATGAGGTGGAAACTGAGCTGCACTTCCTAACCTCCTGCCCAATGTATGACCATATTAGAGAGACATATTTCCCTCAGATTACACAGATCCACAAACGAATTCGAAAACAAATCCAATTTTGAAAACTCCCATATCTACTGGGTGAAATTCCACAGTGTGCCATCAGAGCAGCAAGATTTGTGACCTGTTGCCACGAGAAAAGGGCAACCAGTGAAGAACACGCACCATTGTAAATACAACACATATCTATGCTTATTTATTTTATCTTGTGTCCTTTACCATTTGCACATTGTAAAAACACTGTATATATACATATATATATATAATATGACATTTGTAATGTCTTTATTGTTTTGAAACTTCTGTATGTGTGATGTCTACTGTTAATTTTTATTGTTTATTTCACTTTATATATTATATACCTTACTTGCTTTGGCAATGTTAACACATGTTTCCCATGCCAATAAAGCCCCTTGAATTGAATTGAATTGAATTGAGAGGGAGATAGAGAGCGAGGGAGAGAGAGAGAGAGAGGGTGAGAGAGAGAGAGAGAGAGGGGGGAGGGAGAGAGAGAGAGAGAGAGAGAGAGGGGGTGATCGACCACAGTCAGCCCAGAGAGAGAGAGAGAGGGTGAAAGAGAGAGAGACAGAGAGAGAGAGTGAGAGAGAGAGAGAGAGACTCCCCAGACCAGAGGGAGAGAGAGAGAGGGAGAGAGACTCCCCTATCAGAGAGAGAGAGAGCCCAGAGAGGGAGTGAGGGAGGGTAAGAGAGAGAGAGAGAGCGAGAGAGAGAGGTAGAGAGAGAGGGAGGGTGAGAGAGAGAGAGAGGGAGGGTGAGATAGAGAGAGAGAGCGAGAGAGAGAGGTAGAGAGAGAGGGAGGGTGAGAGAGAGAGAGGGAGTGAGGGACGGTAAGAGAGAGAGGGAGGGTGAGAGAGAGAGAGTCAATGGTAGGCTTCGAGGGGACTCTTATGGTAGGTACACATATAGCTCATCTCTTGGCAGTAGTACTGTAGACTACTTTATCACTGACCTCAACCCAGAGTCTCTCAGAGCGTTCACAGTCAGCCTACTGACACCCCTATCAGATCAGTCAGCCCACTGACTCCCCTATCAGACCACAGTCAGCCCACTGACTCCCCTATCAGACCACAGTCAGCCCACTGACACCCCTATCAGATCAGTCAGCCCACTGACACCCCTATCATATCACAGTCAGCCCACTGACACCCCTATCAGATCAGTCAGCCCACTGACTCCCCTATCAGATCAGTCAGCCCACTGACACCCCTATCATATCACAGTCAGCCCACTGACACCCCTATCAGACCACAGTCAGCCCACTGACTCCCCTATCAGATCACAGTCAGCCCACTGACACCCCTATCAGATCACAGTCAGCCCACTGACACCCCTATCAGATCAGTCAGCCCACTGACTCCCCTATCAGACCAGTCAGCCCACTGACTCCCCTATCAGACCACAGTCAGCCCACTGACACCCCTATCAGATCACAGTCAGCCCACTGACTCCCCTATCAGACCACAGTCAGCCCACTGACTCCCCTATCAGATCACAGTCAGCCCACTGACTCCCCTATCAGATCAGTCAGCCCACTGACTCCCCTATCAGATCACAGTCAGCCCACTGACTCCCCTATCAGACCAGTCAGCCCACTGACTCCCCTATCAGATCACAGTCAGCCCACTGACTCCCCTATCAGACCACAGTCAGCCCACTGACTCCCCTATCAGACCAGTCAGCCCACTGACTCCCCTATCAGATCACAGTTAGCCCACTGACACCCCTATCAGATCAGTCAGCCCACTGACTCCCCTATCAGATCACAGTCAGCCCACTGACTCCCCTATCAGACCAGTCAGCCCACTGACTCCCCTATCAGATCACAGTCAGCCCACTGACTCCCCTATCAGACCAGTCAGCCCACTGACTCCCCTATCAGATCACAGTCAGCCCACTGACTCCCCTATCAGACCAGTCAGCCCACTGACTCCCCTATCAGACCACAGTCAGCCCACTGACACCCCTATCAGATCACAGTCAGCCCACTGACTCCCCTATCAGACCACAGTCAGCCCACTGACTCCCCTATCAGATCACAGTCAGCCCACTGACTCCCCTATCAGATCAGTCAGCCCACTGACTCCCCTATCAGATCACAGTCAGCCCACTGACTCCCCTATCAGACCAGTCAGCCCACTGACACCCCTATCAGATCAGTCAGCCCACTGACACCCCTATCAGACCACAGTCAGCCCACTGACACCCCTATCAGATCAGTCAGCCCACTGACTCCCCTATCAGATCAGTCAGCCCACTGACTCCCCTATCAGACCACAGTCAGCCCACTGACACCCCTATCAGACCACAGTCAGCCCACTGACACCCCTATCAGACCACAGTCAGCCCACTGACTCCCCTATCAGATCACAGTCAGCCCACTGACTCCCCTATCAGACCAGTCAGCCCACTGACTCCCCTATCAGACCACAGTCAGCCCACTGACACCCCTATCAGATCACAGCAACATCACAGTCCACCTGAACAGAGCTTAGCTCAGTCATGAGGCATCGAATCCACAGGAACTGAATAATATTAAGAAATGATATAGATGGAAGGAGAGTAGTGTGGAAATCTACCCAAAAACAATTGGGCAGCAACAAATTACATTCCTTCTAGATGATTTCCTGGACAAAACGTTCCACTGTAATAGTGAAGGTGTGACCTTGGCAGTAGAAAACCTAAACAGTATATTTGACCTCTCAGCTTCCCTCCATCAAATCTAAAAATTTCAAACAGAAAACCAAAGAAAATTAACAACAAGACAAATGGTTTGATGAAGACTGCAAAAACCTAAGAAAGAAATTATGAAACCTGTCCAACCAAAAACACAGAGTCTATGCCTTCACTATTGTGAATCACTAAAACAATATAGAAATACACTACGGAAAAAGAAGGAACAGCACGTCAGAAATCAGCTCAATGTAATTGAAGAATCCATAGAATCTAACCACTTCTGGGAACATTGGAAAACACTAAACAAACAACAACACAAAGAATTATCTATCCAAAACGGAGATGTATGGATAAACCACTTCTCCAATCGTTTTGGCTCTATAACAACGACAGCAAAAACATATACATGATCAAATACAGATCTTAGAATCAATTAAAAATTACCAGAACCCACTGGATTCTCCAATTACATTGAACGTACAACTATAGGACTAAATATTACAGCTATAGGACAAAATAAAACCCCTCCAACCCAAAAAGGCCTGTGGTGTTGATGGTATCTTTCATGAAATGATCAAATATACAGTCAACAAATTCCAATTGGTTATACTAAAACATTTTAACATCATCCTTAGCTCTGGCATCTTCCCCAATATCTGGAACCAAGGACTGATCACCCCAATCCACAAAAGTGGAGACAAATTCCAGTGTGCCATCACAGCAGCAAGATTTGTGACCTGTTGCCACAAGAAAAGGGCAACCAGGGAAGAACAAACACCATTGTAAATACAACCTATATTTATGCTTATTTATTTCCCCTTTTGTACCTTAAACATTTGCACATCGTTTCAACACTGTATATAGACATAATATGACATTTGTAATTTCTTTATTCTTTTGGAACTTCTGTGAGTGTAATGTTTTTACTGTTCATTTTTGTTTATTTCACTTTTGTATATTATCTACTTGCTTTGGCAATGTTAACATATGTTTCCCATGGCAATAAAGCCTTTAAATTGAATTGAAATGAGAGCGGGGGGGAAGGGAGGGAGAGAGAGATTTAGAGAGAGGAGGAGAGAGGGGGGGGGGTTCAAGCTGCTGAGCTGAATGTGGAAAAAACCCTCAATCTAAATAGTATGCACTGAGTCCATTAAATCTCACAAATTAAATAGGTATTATCTTAAAAATATTGAAAAGTTAGATGAATGTTGATAGTGTGTTTAGACAACCATTAAGCCATAATTGCGTTCTAATGTAGTTAGTTGAAAGACATTTGATACAATTTACACAGAACTGGGATCAGAAACAAACGGGACTGTCTTTTTAAACCAGAACACTGACTGCCTCCACATTAACCCCTGCTCGTCTCAGAGACGTGTGTGTGCTGTCTGCAGAGCATTAGCACCCATTCGTCCTAACTTGTTAGCACGTTCTCACTCTCGAGCTAGTCTTTACCCAGAATAGGATGACAGCAAGGTGTCAATCCCCATGACATCCCTTCTAACACACTCACACCCGCTGAACAATCGTCTATAGCCGCGGAGGTCTGCTTTAGGTGAAATGTAACAGAGGCCTTGGAGACAATACCAGGATTCATTCTGGCGAGGGTGAGACTTCTAGGGCTGCGTTTGAAATGACACTCTCTATTCCCTATATAGTGCACTACTTTAGACCAGAGCCCTATGGAACCCTATTCCCTATATAGTGCACTACTTTTGATTAGGTCAAAAAGGTCTGCCATTTGGGACGGAGGCCATCCTTGAGCCTTAGTGATACAACTGATACAGGATGCAGTCTAGCCTAAACAGAACAGAACAGAAACAGAACAGTAACAGAACAGTAACATAATAGTAACAGAACAGAACAGACCAGTAACATAATAGTAACAGAACAGTAACATAATAGTAACAGAACAGTAACATAATAGTAACAGAACAGAACAGACCAGTAACATAATAGTAACAGAACAGTAACATAATAGTAACAGAACAGAACAGTAACATAATAGTAACAGAACAGAACAGACCAGTAACATAATAGTAACAGAACAGTAACATAATAGTAACAGAACAGAACAGAACAGAACAGTAACAGAACAGAACAGACCAGTAACATAATAGTAACAGAACAGTAACATAATAGTAACAGAACAGAACAGAACAGAACAGTAACAGAACAGAACAGAACAGTAACATAATAGTAACAGAACAGTAACATAATAGTAACAGAACAGAACAGAACAGTAACAGAACAGAACAGAACAGTAACATAATAGTAACAGAACAGTAACATAATAGTAACAGAACAGTAACATAATAGTAACAGAACAGAACAGTAACAGAACAGAACAGAACAGTAACATAATAGTAACAGAACAGTAACATAATAGTAACAGAACAGACCAGTAACATAATAGTAACAGAACAGTAACATAATAGTAACAGAACAGACCAGTAACATAATAAGAACAGAACAGTGTTACTGGGAGTGGGAACTGAAGCGGGTCCATCTGATTCAACTTATCTGTGGTCTGACTTTTTTTTATATTTTTTTTTACCTTCATTTAACTAGGCAAGTCAGTTAAGAACAAATTCTTATTTTCAATGACGGCCTAGGAACAGTGGGTTAACTGCCTGTTCAGGGGCAGAATGACAGATTTGTACCTTGTCAGCTCGGGGGTTTGAACTTGCAATCTTCTGGTTACTAGTCCAACGCTCTAACCACTAGGCTACCCTGCAGCCCCAACTGAAGGTCTTAATGAAGACAGGTGTTCACAGGACTGAGGTGGTGTGTCCGTGTGTTGGCCACGGGTTACCAATGATTCAAAAAACATCCTTGATAAAAAAATAATAAAAAAATAAATAATTATATATAATTATATATATATATATATATATATAATATATATATATATATATATATATATATAAACTTCTTCACAACAGTATCTCGGACCTGCCTGGTGTGTCCCTTGTTCTTCATGATGTTCTCTGCGCTTTTAACGGACCTCTGAGACTATCACAGTGCAGGTGCATTTATACGGAGACTTGATTACACACAGGTGGATTGTATTTATCATCATTAGTCATTTAGGTCAACATTGGATCATTCAGAGATCCTCACTGAACTTCTGGAGAGAGTTTGCTGCACTGAAAGTAAAGGGGCTGAATAATTTTGCACGCCCAGTTTTTCAGTTTTTGATTTGTTAAAAAAGTTTGAAATATCCAATAAATGTCGTTCCACTTCATGATTGTGTCCCACTTGTTGTTGATTCTTCACAAAAAAATACAGTTTTATATCTTTATGTTTGAAGCCTGAAATGTGGCAAAAGGTCGCAAAGTTCAAGGGGGCCGACTACTTTCGCAAGGCACTGTATATATATATATATATACTACCATTCAAAGTTTGGAGACACTTAGAAATGTCCTTGTTTTTGAAAGAAAAACACTTTTTTTTGTCCATTAAAATAACATCAAATTGTTTAGAAATGCAGTGTAGACATTATTAAAGTTGTAAATGACTATTGTAGCTGGAAATGGTTGATTTTTTATGGAATATCTACATAGGCGTACAGAGGCCCATTATCAGCAACCATCACTCTTGTGCTCCAATGGCACGTTGTGTTAACTATTCCAAGTTTATCATTTGAAAATTTTAAATTAATTTTAAAATTGATCATTAGAAAACCCTTTTGCCATTATGTTAGCACAGCTGAAAACTGTTTTGATTAAAGAAGAAATAAAACTGTCCTTTAGACTAGTTGAGTATCTGGAGCATCAGTATTTGTGGGTTCGATTACAGGCTCAAAATGGCAAGAAACAAAGAACTTTCTTCTGAAACTCGTCAGTCTATTCTTGTTCTGAGAAATGAAGGCTATTCCATGCAAGGTTTTGCAAAGGAACTGAAGATCTCGTACAACGCTGTGTACTACTCCCTTCATAGAACAGCGCAAACTGGCTCTAACCAGAATAGAAAGAGGAGTGGGAGGCCCCGGTGCACAACTGGGTGCTGCTATGGTGACCAGCGAGCTGAGATAAGGGGGGACTTTACCTAGCAGGGTCTTGTAGATGACCTGGAGCCAGTGGGTTTGGCAACAAGTATGAAGCGAGGGCCAGCCAACGAGAGTGTACAGGTCGCAGTGGTGGGTAGTATATGGGACTTTGGTGACCAAACGGATTCAATTTATTAAGTAGGGTATTGGAGGCTATTTTGGATGATCAGTTTTACAAGGGTATGTTTGGCAGCATGAGTGAAGGATGCTTTGTTGCGAAATAGGGGAAATAAAATACTCTGATGTACATGGGAAATAAAATACTCTGATGTACATGGGAAATAAAATACTCTGATGTACATGGGAAATAAAATACTCTGATGCACATGGGAAATAATATACTCTGATGTACATGGAAAATAAAATACTCTGATGTACATGGGAAATAAAATACTCTGATGTACATGGGAAATAAAATACTCTGATGCACATGGGAAATAAAATACTCTGATGTACATGGGAAATAAAATACTCTGATGTACATGGGAAATAATATACTCTGATGCACATGGGAAATAAAATACTCTGATGTACATGGGAAATAAAATACTCTGATGTACATGGGAAATAAAATACTCTGATGTACATGGGAAATAAAATACTCTGATGTACATGGCAAATAATATACTCTGATGTACATGGGAAATAAAATACTCTGATGTACATGGGAAATAAAATACTCTGATGTACATGGCAAATAATATACTCTGATGTACATGGGAAATAAAATACTCTGATGTACATGGGAAATAAAATACTCTGATGTACATGGGAAATAATATACTCTGATGTACATGGGAAATAAAATACTCTGATGTACATGGGAAATAATATACTCTGATGTACATGGGAAATAAAATACTCTGATGTACATGGGAAATAAAATACTCTGATGCACATGGGAAATAATATACTCTGATGTACATGGGAAATAAAATACTCTGATGTACATGGGAAATAAAATACTCTGATGCACATGGGAAATAATATACTCTGATGTACATGGGAAATAATATACTCTGATGCACATGGGAAATAAAATACTCTGATGTACATGGGAAATAATATACTCTGATGTACATGGGAAATAAAATACTCTGATGTACATGGGAAATAAAATACTCTGATGTACATGGGAAATAAAATACTCTGATGTACATGGGAAATAATATACTCTGATGTACATGGGAAATAAAATACTCTGATGTACATGGGAAATAATATACTCTGATGTACATGGGAAATAAAATACTCTGATGTACATGGGAAATAATATACTCTGATGTTCATGGGAATATCTTTGGTTCGTCTCCATGACGTTCAGAAGCTGAGCTTACGACCTTCTAAAGTCAAGGACTCAGAGAAGCGTGACGTTGCTTGGGAAGTAATCTGATACAATGTGTCACTCTGTCGCTATTAATTGATCTTTTCACTTTCTGTAAAAGAGAAGAGGTATAATTAAATTCAGGCTTCATATAAAAGTATAACAATAAAACATATTAGCGGAAAAGCATTTGGAGAAATCGGTTCTAGACTTTCTTTTTCTTATCCGTTATTATTATTGTTATTATTATTATTAAATAGTCTGTCTAAAATATGTCATGTCATGTTTAAACTATGTAGAATTACAGGAAATGAACTCCAAAACAACGTTTTCCTCGGTCGCTCAAATAAATAAAAAATCAAGCTGGTTGTCTCAATAAAACAGTAAAACATTTTTCAAAAGGGTGCATGGCGTGACATGAAAGGGGCCCCTGGTGCATCTCCAATAACACATCTTTATCTTCGGTCTTCAGCCCCCCCCCCACCTCCCCCATCCTATCCTTGTAGGCCTTGGAACAGTTCGCCAAGACATTCTCCCTCAGACCTCTCTTAGTTCATCACTACGTTTGTTTCTCTTAGCTTTACTCTTATTTCAAAATGGAGATGCAGAGAGAGAGAGAGAGAGGGGGAGAGAGAGAGACAGAGAGAGAGAGAAGGAACGAGAGAGAGAGAGAGAGAGGGAGAGAGAGAGAGAGAGAGACAGAGACAGAGAGAGAGAGAGAACATTGCTGGCTTATTTTTTATTTATCTATCTTGCTGGTGGCACACTGTTGAATAATTTGTTGAGGTAAACACTAGGAACATTAGTTTCAGCTTCAGTTAGATTCACTGTGTGTGTGTGTGTGTGTGTGTGTGTGTGTGTGTGTGTGTGTGTGTGTGTGTGTGTGTGTGTGTGTGTGTGTGTGTGTGTGTGTGTGTGTGTGTGTGTGTGTGTGTGTGTGTGTGTGTGTTTGTGTGTCTCTGTGTGTGTGCGTGTGTTTGCGTGTTTGTGTGTACGTGAGGAAGGAAAGAGGAGGAGGAAGGGGATAGCTGGTTGCTATTTCCTTGTTGCCCTGTGTTGTTCTGTTGTACTAGGCACAGTGAACACTAATGCGTCTGTATCTCAAGAGTTTGGTACACAGAATTGTCAAGAGCTACACTACCAGATCTGAGGCGATGATATCCCAACTGACAGAAGTACAGATTTAAACAAAACACAGACATTTTCTGGACTGTGTGGCATAACAGAGAGATGTAGACACTTTACCACAGGAACAAACAAAACAATTAATTTGTAAAAAAAATATCCTTAAATGGCTCTATATTATATACAGGTCCTAAACTTCTGTCCTTCTCTGTCTGCGGTACAAGGCCAATATGAAAGGCACCTCCTCAGACAGTCAAGACCTTGAGTTTTGTTTCTTGAGACTCAGACTATCCTAATGTGTTTGTGTGTTAAGGGTCTTACCTCTGAGCTGAGATGTTGTAGCTGCTGGCCTGTCACACAAACAACTGGCTGTTTGTTATGGTACGTTGGTGTGTGTGTATGTATGCGTGTGTATGTGTGTGTGTGTTTTTGTGTGTATGTGTGTGTGTGTGTGTGTGTGTGTGTGTGTGTGTGTGTGTGTGTGTGTGCATGTGTCTGCGAGTGCTTGTGTGCGTGTGTGTGTGTGTGTATGTATGTGTCTATGTGTGTGTGTGTGTTTGTGTCTATGTGTGTGTGTGTGTGTGTTTTTGTGTGTGTGTCTGTGTGTCTGTATGTGTGTATGTGTATGTGTGTGTGTTTTTTGTGTGTGTGTCTGTGTGTATGTATGTGTGTATGTGTGTGTGTGTGTGTGTGTGTGTGTGTGTGTGTGTGTGTGTGTGTGTGTGTGTGTGTGTGTGTGTGTGTGTGTGTGTGTGTGTGTGTGTGTGTGTGTGTGTGTGTGTGTGTGTGTGTGTGTGTGAAGTGGAGAGGAGTTAGTGACACCAGTTCCTGACACAAGACCGAAACCGAACGGTTGACCATATCTACATTATTATACTGTACTTTTTCACCGCATTTGTTGGTAACGAAATCTGAAAATATTCCGGATATATTCAGAAACCCGATTATAATATTCCTGGAAAATTACACACACACACACATACACCCAAGCAAGGGCACTGCGTTCATCCACCTCTGGCCTGCTCGCCTCCCTACCATTGAGGAAGTACAGTTCCCGCTCAGCCCAGTCAAAACTGTTCGCTGCTCTGGCCCCCCAATGGTGGAACAAACTCCCTCACGACGCCAGGACAGCGGAGTCAATCACCACCTTCCGGAGACACCTGAAACCCCACCTCTTCAAGGAATACCTAGGATAGGATAAGTAATCCTTCTCACCACCCCCCTTAATGATTTAGATGCACTATTGTAAAGTGGCTGTTCCACTGGATGTCAGAAGGTGAATTCACCAATTTGTAAGTCGCTCTGGATAAGAGCGTCTGCTAAATGACTTAAATGTAATGTAAATGTAGGGAACAAAATGACAAGGGTTTTACAGAGCCGTATAACTGTTGTCCCCAACGTGTGTAGAATTCCCACGTCATTTCAATACACCTTCAGAACTCACTGAAGAGCCTTCAACTATAAGGTTTTTGTTGTTGTTGTTGTTGTTGTTGAGTTGTTCTATCGAAGAACAAGAATACACAGTGTTGTCGTTGTTTTGAACACACAGCCTCGCCGCTTTTACACAATTACTCTTTACGAACAAAAAACGGTCCATTTATAAATCACAATCTGGGTCAGGTGGGCATAATTTGAAAGCTTGTTCTTTTGCCAACATGACTCGCTAAGTTACAAAATACGACGATACAGCGTTAGGCTTTCACAAGGCAATTCAGAGAAACAGATCGTCATTTGGGGCCGCATAGGAATGAGTCGAGAATTCATTCGGGTGTGTGGTCTGTGGTAAATGTTCTTCACAATACAACAAACATTCTGTTCAGAACGACCCAGGGTAGCTGCACATCACCCATGTTCAGAACGACCCAGGGTAACTGTACATCACCCATGATCAGAACGACCCAGGGTAACTGTACATCACCCATGTTCAGAATGACCCAGGGTAACTGTACATCACCCATGTTCAGAACGACCCAGGATAGCTGTACATCACCCATGTTCAGAACGACCCAGGATAGCTGTACATCACCCATGTTCAGAACGACACAGGGTAACTGTACATCACCCATGTTCAGAACGACCCAGGATAGCTGTACATCACCCATGTTCAGAACGACCCAGGGTAGCTGTACATCACCCATGTTCACAACGACCCAGGGTAACTGTACATCACCCATGTTCAGAACGACCCAGGGTAACTGTACATCACCCATGTTCAGAACGACCCAGGGTAGCTGTACATCACCCATGTTCAGAACGACCCAGGGTAGCTGTACATCACCCATGTTCAGAACGACCCAGGGTAGCTGTACATCACCCATGTTCAGAACGACCCAGGGTAGCTTTTACATCACCCATGTTCAGAACGACCCAGGGTAGCTGTACATCATCCATGTTCAGAACGACCCAGGGTAGCTGTACATCATCCATGTTCAGAACGACCCAGGGTAACTGTACTCTACCCATGTTCAATAAATAATGAAGTGCAGGTTTGAACTCACTGGTGTTTGTCTTGTGGTATTTATTATAATCGTCAATGTCTAATCTTTACAACAACAAAAAATGTGCTAAAAGTTTCCCAATTAGCGGGGATACCCACCATTCATTCACACTTGTTGGAGCCCTGAGCTTAAGAATGTCACTGTTACCCTGAAACTATATCTGCGACCCTGTGACTATTACAATCTAATTTAAACCTAATCAACATATTGTCTCATGCGGATGCTCAAGTTTAGAGCGGCTGTCAGTCAAAAAAAAAAAACAGAACTGTGAAGTGGAGACACTGTATGCAGTATACCACCCTGCATCCCACTGCTGGCTCCCATCTGAAGCCCTGGATGGTCCCTGGATGGGAGACCAGATGCTGCTGGATGTGGTGTTGGAGGGCCAGTAGGAGGCACTCCCTGGTCAGTCCCTGGATGGGAGACCAGATGCTGCTGGATGTGGTGTTGGAGGGCCAGTAGGAGGCACTCCCTGGTCAGTCCCTGGATGGGAGACCAGATGCTGCTGGAAGTGGTGTTGGAGGGCCAGTAGGAGGCACTCCCTGCTCAGTCCCTGGATGGGAGACCAGATGCTGCTGGAAGTGGTGTTGGAGGGCCAGTAGGAGGCACTCCCTGCTCAGTCCCTGGATGGGAGACCAGATGCTGCTGGAAGTGGTGTTGGAGGGCCAGTAGGAGGCACTCCCTGCTCAGTCCCTGGATGGGAGACCAGATGCTGCTGGAAGTGGTGTTGGAGGGCCAGTAGGAGGCACTCCCTGGTCAGTCCCTGGATGGGAGACCAGATGCTGCTGGAAGTGGTGTTGGAGGGCCAGTAGGAGGCACTCCCTGGTCAGTCCCTGGATGGGAGACCAGATGCTACTGGAAGTGGTGTTGGAGGGCCAGTAGGAGGCACTCTCCTCAGGTCTAAAAAATATCCAATTGCCCCAGGGCAGTGATTGGGGACATTGCCTTGTGTAGGGTGGCTGTCTTTTGGATGGGACGTAAAATGGTTGACCTGACACTCTGTGGTCACTATAGATCCCATGGCACTTATCATAAGAGTAGGTGTGTTAACCCTGGTGACCTGGCTAAATTCCCAATCATCTAATCATCCCTAGCTTCCCAATTGGGTCATTCTTCCTGTAACTATTCCTTGGGTCTTTGCTGTAAATGAGAATGTGTTCTCAGTCAATTTACCTGGTAAAATATACAGTATAGCACTGCTCTATCAGTGCCCAACTCTTTCATTTTCAACCCTTATAAGGGGTATGAGTGTAAAGGGTTACGTTACAGAATATTTAGTGAGAACAGTAGTGTTCCTAGAGCAGCGCCTTGAGGAACACCAACAGTTGCTAGTGGACACTGATGTGCGTGAGAGGCAGGGGAAAAAACATGGCTAGCCTGGGGTTTCCCATGCACCTGTGCAAGGCCTGTAAAAGGCTCTGTTATTGTGCTGCCTGGCTCAAGGACTTCCCTTTCAAGTGTGTGTGTGTGTGTGTGTGTGTGTGTGTGTGTGTGTGTGTGTGTGTGTGTGTGTGTGTGTGTGTGTGTGTGTGTGTGTGTGTGTGTGTGTGTGTGTGTGTGTGTGTGTGCGCTTGTGTATTTGTGACGGCGACGGCACCTCAAACCGTCTCTCGCTACGTAAAGGATTTTTTGGGGCAGCCGCCTTGTATTTTTTTGGTTTCTAGTCTCGCAACTCTCCCCCCCTCTCTCTCTTTCTTTCATTCGCTTCCTCTATCCCTCTAGCCCAAGGGCACCTCTCTCTCAGGGAGGATACCGTTTATATAACTACTTACTCTACTGTTGTTGTCACTCCCCATGGCTGCTTTTGTTTCCGTAACCAAGCCTGCGTCCCGAATAACACCTTATTCCTTATATAAATGCACTACGGTTGACTAGAGCACTGTGGTCCCTGGTCAAAAGTAATATCCGAAGAAGGATGCCATTTAGGATGCAGACTAAATGATTGTAGAGGAAAAGGGGCCCAGATACAGTGTTACTGTTCTTGTATTTTTTGCAGTAAATTGAAAAGGCCAAAATCTTGATTATTTGTGGTCGGATCAAACGGTGGAAGTAGAGAGGAGTTTGAAGGCGCAACAACGAGAGTAACAACGAGAGTAACAACGAGAGTAACAGCGAGAGTAACAACGAGAGTAACAACGAGAGTAACAACGAGAGTAACAGCGAGAGTAACAGCGAGAGTAACAACGAGAGTAACAACGAGAGTAACAACGAGAGTAACAGGTAGGAGGGTTTATTATGAGGGTAGACTTTCTGAGAAGGAGTATTGTTGGAACGGATTTTTTTTGCCCCAAATTCAAACGGGAAGAAGTTGTTGTTTAAGATCGTGTTGTTTTTGTACGTGTTAGTTCGACCTAGTTACCTAGCTACTTTAGACACTTGTCCGGGCCCTATAAAAGCCAGGATGCTTAGAACGAGGACGGAATCACGTAATCCAGACATTAAATGAAATTCAGCAATATAAAAAAAATGTATTGAACTTAGTAGGAAATTAATTAATATGCCCAAGATTATCATAATACATTAACAAAATGCATCAATGATTAGTATTTTTCATTCATCGTTCTGAAAAGCCAATGCAGGAATGCCTGTCTGTGTTTGTCCAGCGCTTTGTGCTGCCGTTAGCGATGATGCTAATAATACCTAACCGTCTTCTGACGGAAAGGCTGTCCCTAAAACCTTCTCAATTAAATATTAACTACTAGGTATGCCTACCTGACATCATGATATTGTGATTATTTGCATCAATCCAGTGGTAATTTGTTTATCAAACTCTGAAATTACATGTGTGCTACAGAAACCAAACAGGTTTCTTCTTCTTCATGTGAATTTCCTGCAGACTAGATACCGTGTTGTGTATTGCTGCCTTTCGTAGGTCGGAGTGTGGATTGCAGGGGAAACGCTTAATTGACCACCGTGTACAAACTATCCCCCCGAAAAACCACCACCCCCATCCCACTACTTTGGCCCTAAATGATCCTAGTCTGTATGTGAGGATAAGAAGAATATATTTTACTTGGCAGAGGCGTTTCAGGGTACTCAAGGACATCTTATGTTGACAGAACTACGTAAAAGCAAGAACACTACATAAAATCATAAAATCAATTGCGTCAATTAAAGTAACATTTATGGACCAGATAAAACAGTACAGATAAAAATAGAATGAAGGGTTCAAGTAGACTATACGAACCTGGTTTAGGGTTAAGTAGACGATACGAACCTGGTTTAGGGTTTAGATCTAGGGAATAGGGTTAAGTAGACGATACGAACCTGGTTTAGGGTTCAAGTAGAGGATACAAACCTGGTTTAGGGTTCAAGTAGAGAATACGAACCTGGTTTAGGGTTCAAGTAGAGAATACGAACCTGGTTTAGGGTTCAAGTAGACGATACGAACCTGGTTTAGGGTTCAAGTAGAGGATACAAACCTGGTTTAGGGTTCAAGTAGAGAATACGAACCTGGTTTAGGGTTCAAGTAGACGATACAAACCTGGTTTAGGGTTAAGTAGACGATACGAACCTGGTTTAGGGTTAAGTAGACGATACGAACCTGGTTTAGGGTTTAGATCTAGGGAGTAGGGTTACGTTGACGATACGAACCTGGTTTAGGGTTTAGATCTAGGGAGTAGGGTTAAGTAGAGGATACGAAACTGGTTTAGGGTTAAGTAGACGATACGAACCTGGTTTAGGGTTTAGATCTAGGGAGTAGGGTTAAGTAGAGGATACAAACCTGGTTTAGGGTTTAGATCTAGGGAGTAGGGTTAAGTAGAGGATATGAACCTGGTTTAGGGTTAAGTAGACGATACGAACCTGGTTTAGGGTTTAGATCTAGGGAGTAGGGTTAAGTAGAGGATACGAACCTGGTTTAGGGTTTAGATCTAGGGAGTAGGGTTAAGTAGATGATACGAACCTGGTTTAGGGTTAAGTAGAGGATACGAACCTGGTTTAGGATTAAGTAGAAGATACGAATCTGGTTTAGGGTTAAGTAGACGATACGAACCTGGTTTAGGATTAAGTAGACGATACGAACCTGGTTTAGGGTTAAGTAGACGATACGAACCTGGTTTAGGGTTTAGATCTAGGGAGTAGGGTTAAGTAGACGATACAAACCTGGTTTAGGGTCAAGTAGACGGTACGAACCTGGTTTAGGGTTAAGTAGACAATACGAACCTGGTTTAGGATTAAGTAGACGATACGAACCTGGTTTAGGGTTAAGTAGACGATACGAACCTGGTTTAGGGTTTAGATCTAGGGAGTAGGGTTAAGTAGACGATACAAACCTGGTTTAGGGTCAAGTAGACGGTACGAACCTGGTTTAGGGTTAAGTAGACAATACGAACCTGGTTTAGGGTTTAGATCTAGGGAGTAGGGTTAAGTAGACGATACGAACCTGGTTTAGGGTTAAGTAGACGATACGAACCTGGTTTAGGGTTTAGATCTTGGGAGTAGGGTTGAGTAGACGATACACACCTGGTTTAGGGTTAAGTAGACGATACGAACCTGGTTTAGGGTTAAGTAGACGATACGAACCTGGTTTAGGGTTAAGGAGACGATACGAACCTGGTTTAGGGTAAAGTAGACGATACGAACCTGGTTTAGGTTTAAGCAGAGGATACGAACCTGGTTTAGGGTAAGGGTTTGGATCTAGTGAGTAGTGTTGGGTAGAGGATACAAACCTGGTTTAGGGTAAGGGTTTAGATCTAGGGAGTAGGGTTAATTAGCGGATACGAACCTGGTTTAGAGTAAGGGTTTAGATCTAGGGAGTAGGGTTGGGTAGAAGATACAAACCTGGTTTAGGGTAAGGGTTTAGATCTAGGGAGTAGGATTGGGTAGAGGATACGCACCTGGTTTAGGGTAAGGGTTTCGATCTAGGGAGTAGGGTTTGGTATAGGATACAGGGTTTAGGTTCTTCCCGAAACATGTCCCTCCAAACCACTCTTCTTAACACCTGCCCGCTTAACCCAGAAGCCAGCCGCACCAATGTGGCGTAAGTGAAAACACCATGAGACAAGAACTTAGCCAAGTTCATTCTTTGGTTGATTCTTTTGTTGAGTCTTTGGTAATCTATTTTGAAGCCTGAAAATCACCTCAGACTAGTGACCAACCATTTTAGACTTTCACTTCTGTCATCTCATCAGAATGGAGCTATTTTGTAGGTGACAGTCATCACGTCTTCCTTTGCAGGTGCACCTCTTGGGAGGTGCACCTCGAAAGTTATTTTAATGTCTAACGACCTACAGGAACAAAGTACTGTGAAAATCAATACAAACCGTCTCTCAATCTACTGTATGTTTCTAAGTGGTTTGTCGTTTCATTGAAAACACGTAGGAATTTGTTGGACTAGCCTGATTAAACCGGCCTGATCTTTGTGCTTATGTATGATCAATGGTTTTTAAACAACCAAGGTGTTGTGGTGTTGTAGCAAACTAGCCTTCGGTTGCCTAGGCAACGCCCCCCCCCCTCCCCCAGCAGCAACAGCAGCAGTACATGCAGTCAGGATTGGATGAGACGAGACAATGTGCATCTTTAAAGATAAATATACAACTAAAAGAGAAACGATGATTACAGTGACCGCGGTCGTTTGGCTGACCATGACCGTCACGGCCCTGCCCATCAGAGAGATAAGATATTAGCAAAAAATAAAAAATAAATAAACACATGAATGAATGACTGTAAGGATTATTTATATGCTATGCCTTAATCTCTATGCTATGCTATGCCTTAATCTCAGTCGTGTTTATACTTGATAATATTGTGCTATAAAAGGAAGGAAGAGAGTGGAAAGAGGGAGTTGGAGTGGTACAAGGAAGAGAGGGAAGAGGAGATGGAGTGGTACAAGGAAGTGAGGGAAGAGGGAGATGGAGTGGTACAAGGAAGAGAGTGGAAAGAGTGAGTTGGAGTGGTACAAGGAAGAGAGGGAAGAGGGAGATGGAGTGGTACAAGGAAGAGAGGGAAGAGGAGATGGAGTGGTACAAGGAAGTGAGGGAAGAGGGAGATGGAGTGGTACAAGGAAGAGAGTGGAAAGAGTGAGTTGGAGTGGTACAAGGAAGAGAGGGAAGAGGGAGATGAGTGGTACAAGGAAGAGAGGGAAGAGGGAGATGGAGTGGTACAAGGAAGAGAGGGAAGAGGGAGATGGAGATGGAGTGGTACAAGGAAGAGAGGAAAGAGGAGATGGAGTGGTACAAGGAAGAGAGGGAAGAGGGAGATGGAGATGGAGTGGGACAAGGAAGAGAGGGAAGAGGGAGATGGAGTGGTACAAGGAAGAGAGGGAAGAGGGAGATGGAGATGGAGTGGTACAAGGAAGAGAGGAAAGAGGGAGATGGAGTGGTACAAGGAAGAGAGGGAAGAGGGAGATGGAGTGGTACAAGGAAGAGAGGGAAGAGGGAGATGGAGTGGTACAAGGAAGAGAGGGAAGAGGAGATGGAGTGGTACAAGGTAGAGAGGGAAGAGGAGATGGAGTGGTACAAGGAAGAGAGGGAAGAGGGAGATGGAGTGGTACAAGGAAGAGAGTGGAAAGAGTGAGATGGAGTGGTACAAGGAAGAGAGGGAAGAGGGAGATGGAGTGGTACAAGGAAGAGAGTGAAGAGGGAGATGGAGTGGTACAAGGAAGAGAGGGAAGAGGAGATGGAGTGGTACAAGGAAGAGAGGGAAGAGGGAGATGGAGTGGTGCAAGGAAGAGAGTGAAGAGGGAGATGGAGTGGTACAAGGAAGAGAGGAAGAGGGAGATGGAGTGGTACAAGGAAGAGAGGGAAGAGGGAGATGGAGTGGTACAAGGAAGAGAGGGAAGAGGGAGATGGAGTGGTACAAGGAAGAGAGGGAAGAGGGAGATGGAGTGGTACAAGGAAGAGAGGGAAGAGGGAGATGGAGATGGAGTGGTACAAGGAAGAGAGGAAAGAGGGAGATGGAGTGGTACAAGGAAGAGAGGAAAGAGGGAGATGGAGTGGTACAAGGAAGAGAGGGAAGAGGGAGATGGAGTGGTACAAGGAAGAGAGGGAAGAGGAGATGGGGTGGTACAAGGAAGAGAGGGAAGAGGAGATGGAGTGGTACAAGGAAGAGAGGGAAGAGGGAGATGGAGTGGTACAAGGAAGAGAGGGAAGAGGGAGATGGAGTGGTACAAGGAAGAGAGGGAAGAGGGAGATGGAGTGGTACAAGGAAGAGAGGGAAGAGGGAGATGGAGTGGTACAAGGAAGAGGGAAGAGGGAGATGGAGTGGTACAAGGAAGAGAGGGAAGAGGAGACTGCTGGCAGCCATGTTAGGACTTTTTTGCACCAGTGCCAGAGGATCAGTAACCCTCTCATTAGACAGACTCTGTGTGTGCTGCAAAGGCTACATTGCACTAGGTTAAGGCCTGCTTAATGTGCAACGCTTAGGTTGTATGAGACAACGTTTAACTTGATGATCCTCCACTTTTACCAACAGTAAGATAAATAGATAAATATATATATACATATATATTCAATTCAATTCAATTCAATTCAAGGGGCTTTATTGGCATGGGAAACATATGTTAACATTGCCAAAGCAAGTAAGGTATATAATATATAAAGTGAAATAAACAATAAAAATTAACAGTAGACATCACACATACAGAAGTTTCAAAACAATAAAGACATTACAAATGTCATATTATATATATATACAGTGTTTTTACAATGTGCAAATGGTAAAGGACACAAGATAAAATAAATAAGCATAGATATGTGTTGTATTTACAATGGTGCGTGTTCTTCACTGGTTGCCCTTTTCTCGTGGCAACAGGTCACAAATCTTGCTGCTCTGATGGCACACTGTGGAATTTCACCCAGTAGATATGGGAGTTTTTCAAAATTGGATTTGTTTTCGAATTCTTTGTGGATCTGTGTAATCTGAGGGAAATATGTCTCTCTAATATGGTCATACATTGGGCAGGAGGTTAGGAAGTGCAGCTCAGTTTCCACCTCATTTTGTGGGCAGTGAACACATAGCCTGTCTTCTCTTGAGAGCCATGTCTGCCTACGGCGGCCTTTCTCAATAGCAAGGCTATGCCCGCTGAGTCTGTACATAGTCAAAGCTTTCCTTAATTTTGGGTCAGTCACAGTGGTCAGGTATTCTGCCGCTGTGTACTCTCTGTGTAGGGCCAAATAGCATTCTAGTTTGCTCTGTTTTTTTGTTAATTCTTTCCAATGTGTCAAGTATATACATATATTCGATTTCACACTGTCCTTTCAAGCACAGTTTCAGCAACTATGGTATATGTGTCAGCAGGCTTGTGCAGTACAGCTTGGCTGAGCTTGACTTGACTCAGTGGAATGAAAATGACACTTGTGTGTTCTCGTGTTTACTCGACAGGACATGATTACATGAACCATAGAACTAAGTTATTGTTTGACCTCCTTAGGCTTTTTTTTTCATCACAGATTAATTTTGTGGAAGTCCCCAGTGCTTTGGGAAACAGGAAAAAGGAAAAACAGTATTATTTAAGTTGGTTGTTTTCAACGGAAGCTCTTTTCCATATCCTTTCAGTTGACAGTGATAAGACTTGAATAACAAAGCGTTTGTCAGGTGGACGTAGGCCTGTCTCTACTGATGTTTCCACATAGTAGCCTGTCTCTACTGATGTTTCCACATAGTAGCCTGTCTCTACTCATGTTTCCACATAGTAGCCTGTCTCTACTCATGTTTCCACATAGTAGCCTGTCTCTACTGATGTTTCCACATAGTAGCCTGTCTCTACTCATGTTTCCACATAGTAACCTGTCTCTACTCATGTTTCCACATAGTAGCCTGTCTCTACTGATGTTTCCACATAGTAGCCTGTCTCTACTGATGTTTCCACATAGTAGCCTGTCTCTACTGATGTTTCCACATAGTAGCCTGTCTCTACTCATGTTTCCACATAGTAGCCTGATTCACTCACGTTGACTACCTGGGGTAGTATCACATCACTGGGTAGTAAACATAATGTAGACTGGGCAGTAAAACAAGGACTGTAAAACTGGGTCCAGGGTGACAGGTAGCCTTGTGATTAAGATCGTTGGGTCAGTAACCGATCACTGGTTTGAATCCCTGGGCCGACTAGGTGAAAAATCTGTCGATGTGCCCCTGAGCAAGGCCATTGCTGTGTATAAGAGTGTCTGCTAAATCAGTGGTTTCTAAGGGACCAGCAAGTCCGGCTTTCATGTGAAGGGAGCAACATAACAGGCTCTCTCTCTCATTGGGTCAGCCTTCAGTGTGGAATAGTAGCGCTGAGATCCAGTTGTTTAGTTGTTTAATTCACCATGATAATTAATTACAGATGTCAGGTAGCATTTTCAAAGCTTATTTTACAAATGACAAATTGTTCTGTGATTTTCTGAAGAGTAGAATGCTCTAAGCTTCAACATTAGCCAGCTTCAATACTAGCCAGCTTCAATACTAGCCAGCTTCAACACTAGCCAGATTCAACGCTAGCCAGCTTCAACACTAGCCAGATTCAACGCTAGCCAGCTTCAACACTAGCCAGATTCAACGCTAGCCAGCTTCAACACTAGCCAGCGTCAAAGCTAGCCAGCGTCAACGCTAGCCAGCTTCAACACTAGCCAGCTTCAACGCTAGCCAGCTTCAACGCTAGCCAGCTTCAACGCTAGCCAGCTTCAATACTAGCCAACTTCAATACTAGCCAGCTTCAACACTAGCCAGCGTCAACGCTAGCCAGCTTCAACACTAGCCAGCTTCAACACTAGCCAGCTTCAACACTAGCCAGCGTCAAAGCTAGCCAGCGTCAACGCTAGCCAGCTTCAACACTAGCCAGCTTCAACACTAGCCAGCTTCAACACTAGCCGATATAAAGTTACATTGTGTTCTTGTGTTGTCTCTTCCTCTCTCTTGCCAGGACAACTTCTTAACCGACTCCAAAATAATCCTCTTCTAAACGGTTTAATTCTAAAACTGTTTTTGCAGTCCCTGGTCGCCGTTGTTTTCTAGCTGTGGATAGATAGGGAGGTATTGCATGCTACCCCATCAGAACAATGGTAAGATCCAGAGGGAGCTCGCTGGTTTAATTGAATTGTCGACTCGAAATCTACCGAGACTCGGATGGAGAGTAATCAGCCTAGAGACCTGCCCAGACAAACAGTAAATTTACCTACACTTCTCCTGGAGTCTTTTGTTAATCCACATTAAACTTGTATCTAACTACTTTTACTTACTCTTTAAATAAATAAACTAAAAAACAGGCTCTTCCTTCCAAAATATCATATTTATGAATTCACAAATTAAAATAACAATCAGCGATGAATGAAAAGATGATGGTTAGCTTCCAAAGGACTGCTAGTGGTTTTAAAAGTGCAGTGTGTTGTGTCATTAGAAGTGAAGAGGTATTAGCTGCTATTGGTCTCTTGTCACTCAAAACTGATTTTTAGTGTATAAAACACGTTGTCGCCTACCTATCACTCAGTCAACTTCTCACTCAGTCACTCAGTCACTCAGTCAACTTCTCACTCAGTCACTCAGTCACTCAGTCACTCAGTCACTCAGTCAACTTCACACTCAGTCACTCAGTCACTCAGTCACTCAGTCACTCAGTCAACTTCACACTCAGTCACTCAGTCACTCAGTCACTCAGTCACTCACTCACTCACTCACTCACTCACTCAGTCACTCAGTCACTCAGTCAACTTCTCACTCAGTCAGTCACTCAGTCACTCAGTCAACTTCTCACTAAGTCACTCAGTCACTCAGTCACTCAGTCACTCAGTCACTCACTCACTCACACTCACTCACACACTCACTCACTCACCACTCACTCACCACTCACTCACTCACTCACCACCACCACTCACTCACCACTCACTCACTCACACACTCACTCACTCACTTTATCCACAAATACGTTAAAAAACATACAATCTGCTGCCCGGAATCATTTCTTAAACTTCAAGCCCATTTTCAAAACCACTATGCCTAGTGGCCATGCCTTCATCGTCTATACTGCCGGAGTGCTGTCCAATCAGAGTTTGTTTGCTGTGTTTTTCTGCTTACCCACGTAGGGTACAGAGGGTTTTGTTGTGATTGTGTTGGGAGATCTAAGCCCACGTTGGCACGGCTTCACATAGAGCACATCTGAATAATGAACATTGTCAAAAGAATCACTCCAGCGTTTAATTCTTCTACCGGAGAAAATGCCTCTCTCCTTTTAATATCCATAATCTGCCTTTTAGACTGCCATCTGCACTTCTGTTTTTAAAATCGAAAGCCATTCATTAAAGTAAAGCTGTGTTTGAATTTGCTAATAGTATATTTTTTTTTTATCTCTCTCCCTCCCTATCAGAAGTTTGTGTTTTTCTTCTCTCTCCCCTCTCTCACGTTCTCCCTCTCTTCATTTGACGTCCATTAGCTTGCCAATCTGTTATTTGCTTTTCTCCTTTTATGTTTTTTTAAATTTCTTTACAAAAGAGAAATGAAAACAAACACAAGAGAAGACAACAAGAGAAGACAGCAAGAGAAGACAACAAGAGAAGACAACAAGAAAAGACAACAAGAGAAGACAACAAAAGAAGACAACAAGAAAAGACAACAAGAAAAGACAACAAAAGAAGACAGCAAGAGAAGACAACAAAAGAAGACAACAAGAAAAGACAACAAGAGAAGACAACAAGAAAAGACAACAAGAGAAGACAACAAGAGAAGACAACAAGAGAAGACAAAAAAAAGAAGACAACAAGAAAAGACAACAAGAAAAGACAACAAGAGAAGACAACAAGAGAAGACAACAAGAAAAGACAACAGGAGAAGACAACAAAAGAAGACAACAAGAAAAGACAACAAGAGAAGACAACAAGAGAAGACAACAAAAGAAGACAACAAAAGAAGACAACAAGAGAAGACAACAAGAGAAGACAACAAGAGAAGACAACAAGAGAAGACAACAAGAGAAGAAATCCAAAGTGCAGACAGAGTAGAGAATGGCGTCAGGCTTCCAGAGCAGGACAACCACTGATTGGTTGTAGAAGAAAAACTTCCTTCACTTCAGCCAGATGTTCTAATTTTAGTTGCCCCCCCCCCCCCCCCCGATGATACACATGTATAATAACAGGAAGTAGTAAGGAACTAGTCAAGGTCCTTCTGTGATTGGACCAGGCTGTTGCCCTTCCTTCCAGGCTATTAGACCTTTCTTTGTAATTACTAGGTCTGTCCCAAATATGGACCCTGGTCTATACGACTATATGGACCCTGGTCAACAGTAGTGCACTCTGTAGGCAAATGGTTTCATTTCAGACATATACCAGGCTGCAGTAATTACCAGGAGAAGCTCTAGCTGCAGGCCAGATTCTAAGCCTGTGTTCTTAGTAGAGAGAGAGAGAGAAACACGTGACAAGGAGTTGGTCTGGGCATAGTCCTGTACTGGATTGGATGGTTGGTAGTGTTCATGTAATCACTAGCTGTGTACTACTGTGTGATTGGATGGTTGGTAGTGTTCATGTAATCACTAGCTGTCTACTACTGTGTAATTGGATGGTTGGTAGTGTTTGTGTAATCACTAGCTGTGTACTACTGTGTGATTGGATGGTTGTTAGTGTTCATGTAATCACTAGCTGTCTACTACTGTGTGATTGGATGGTTGGTAGTGTTCATGTAATCACTAGCTGTGTACTACTGTGTGATTGGATGGTTGGTAGTGTTCATGTAATCACTAGCTGTGTAGTACTGTGTGTATTGGATGGTTGGTAGTGTTCATGTAATCACTAGCTGTGTAGTACTGTGTGATTGGTGGCTGGTGGTTGTGTTGAATACCCTGGGGGGGTTGGTAGTGTTCTTACAGTTAGATATCTGTCTCCTGTGCTGCTGTGGTGGTGGTGGTGGCAGAGTCGGCCGTGACGAGTCCCTGCCTGGGGGGCAGAGGGATGTCATCCCCTATTGGATGCAGTGTACAGCACTGTCTCACAGACCTGATGCATGTGATATGCTGCAGTCTGTCTCTGTGTGATGCTGTCTGTCTTAGAGCTGAGTCTGTCATAGGTCTATAGTTTACAGAACATAGGTCTATAGTTTACAGGAGATAGGTCTATAGTTTACAGAACATAGGTCTATAGTTTACAGAACATAGGTCTATAGTTTACAGAACATAGGTCTATAGGTTACAGAACATAGGTCTATAGTTTACAGGACATAGGTCTATAGTTTACAGGACATAGGTCTATAGTTTACAGAACATAGGTCTATAGTTTACAGGACATAGGTCTATAGTTTACAGGACATAGGTCTATAGTTTACAGGACATAGGTCTATAGTTTACAGGACATAGGTCTATAGTTTACAGGACATAGGTCTATAGTTTACAGGACATAGGTCTATAGTTTACAGGACATAGGTCTATAGTTTACAGGACATAGGTCTATAGTTTACAGAACATAGGTCTATAGTTTACAGGACATAGGTCTATAGTTTACAGAACATAGGTCTATAGTTTACAGAACATAGGTCTATAGTTTACAGAACATAGAGAGAGAGAGAGAGAGAGAGAGAGAGAGAGAGAGAGAGAGAGAGGAGAGAGAGAGACAGATAGATAGAGAGAACAGAGATAGAGAGAGAGAGAGAGAGAGAGAGAGAGAGAGAGAGAGAGAGACAGAGAGATAGAGAGAGAGAGACAGAGAGAGAGAGAGAGAGAGAGAGAGAGAGAGAGAGAGAGACAGAGAGATAGAGAGAGAGAGACAGAGAGAGAGAGAGAGAGAGAGAGAGACAGAGAGAGAGAGAGAGAGACAGAGAGATAGAGAGAGAGAGAGAGAGAGAGAGAGAGAGAGAGAGACAGAGAGAGACAGAGAGAGACAGAGAGAGGATGCTAACCATCACCCCTCTCCTCCTACTAGAATGACTAACTGTCAGGCTGTGGTGGGATCCAGAATCAAAGTGATGTCGCCACCAAAAACAGGTGATAGATTAGGAGTGTAACTCTGGGTTTCCTCTAGTGGTCACAGGTGCTGGAGCAGGGAGGAGGAGAGACAACGGGCTGTGACTCGTCCCAAATGGCACCCTCTATATATATATATACATATATTGACCTGGGACCATAGGGCTCTGTTCAAATGTAGCATACTATATAATGAATAGGGTGCCATTTGGGCCAGAGACGAAGTGTGATACAGAATTGAGTGTTTGGCTACATTGGTGACGGCGGCAAGCATTAGTGGCTTCGGTGCGCGCCTTGTTTTGGTGATGTAGCATGTCCTCAGCACGGCAGCCTGCTGCAGGGGTGTCTCTTCATCCCCTCCTATAACTTACCAGGTACATTCAAGTAAAGGCGGGTCTGACATTTTCTACAAGAACATTCTGCAAGTCAACACACGCTGTAATGTTTTCTTATGGGTTTTCAACAGTGAATCTGTTCAGTTCTGTTAGTTCCTTCTACAGTAAATGGTTGTTGTTCCATTGTGTTCTACAGTCTAAGGATAGGGTTTTGTTCCATTGTGTTCTACAGTCTAACGGTAGGGTTGTGTTCTACAGTCTAACGGTAGGGTTGTGTTCTACAGTCTAACGGTAGGGTTTTGTTCTACAGTCTAACGGTAGGGTTGTGTTCTACAGTCTAACGGTAGGGTTGTGTTCTACAGTCTAACGGTAGGGTTGTGTTCTACAGTCTAACGGTAGGGTTGTGTTCTACAGTCTAACGGTAGGGTTGTGTTCTACAGTCTAACGGTAGGGTTGTGTTCTACAGTCTAACGGTAGGGTTGTGTTCCATTGTGTTCTACAGTCTAAAGGTAGGGTGGTGTTCCATTGTGTTCTACAGTCTAACGGTAGGGTTGTGTTCTACAGTCTAACGGTAGGGTTTTGTTCCATTGTGTTCTACAGTCTAACGGTAGGGTTGTGTTCTACAGTCTAACGGTAGGGTTTTGTTCCATTGTGTTCTACAGTCTAACGGTAGGGTTGTGTTCTACAGTCTAACGGTAAGGTTGTGTTCCATTGTGTTCTACAGTCTAACAGTAGGGTTGTGTTCCATTGTGTCTACAGTCTAAGGGTAGGGTTGTGTGCCACTGTGTTCTACAGTCTAACGGTAGGGTTGTGTTCTACAGTCTAACGGTAGGGTTGTGTTCTACAGTCTAACGGTAGGGTTGTGTTCTACAGTCTAACGGTAGGGTTGTGTTCCATTGTGTTCTACAGTCTAATGGTAGGGTTATGTTCCATTGTGTTCTACAGTCTAAAGGGTAGGGTGGTGTTCCATTGTGTTCTACAGTCTAACGGTAGGGTTGTGTTCTACAGTCTAATGGTAGGGTTGTGTTCTACAGTCTAACGGTAGGGTTGTGTTCTACAGTCTAACGGTAGGGTTGTGTTCCACTGTGTTCTACAGTCTAAGGGTAGGGTTTTGTTCCATTGTGTTCTACAGTCTAACGGTAGGGTTGTGTTCTACAGTCTAACGGTAGGGTTGTGTTATACAGTCTAACGGTAAGGTTGTGTTCCATTGTGTTCTACAGTCTAACAGTAGGGTTGTGTTCCATTGTGTCTACAGTCTAAGGGTAGGGTTGTGTGCCACTGTGTTCTACAGTCTAACGGTAGGGTTGTGTTCTACAGTCTAACGGTAGGGTTGTGTTCTACAGTCTAACGGTAGGGTTGTGTTCTACAGTCTAACGGTAGGGTTGTGTTCTACAGTCTAATGGTAGGGTTATGTTCCATTGTGTTCTACAGTCTAAAGGTAGGGTGGTGTTCCATTGTGTTCTACAGTCTAACGGTAGGGTTGTGTTCTACAGTCTAATGGTAGGGTTGTGTTCTACAGTCTAACGGTAGGGTTGTGTTCTACAGTCTAACGGTAGGGTTGTGTTCCACTGTGTTCTACAGTCTAACGATAGGGTTGTGTTCTACAGTCTAACGGTAGGGTTGTGTTCTACAGTCTAACGGTAGGGTTGTGTTCTACAGTCTAATGGTAGGGTTGTGTGCCACTGTGTTCTACAGTCTAAAGGTAGGGTTGTGTTCTACAGTCTTAGGGTAGGTTGTGTTCTACAGTCTAAGGGTAGGGTTGTGTTCCATTGTGTTCTACAGTCTAAAGGTAGTGTTGTGTGCCACTGTGTTCTACAGTCTTAGGGTAGGATTGTGTTCTACATTCTAAGGGTAGGGTTGTGTTCCATTGTGTTCTACAGTCTAAGGGTAGGGTTGTGTGCCACTGTGTTCTACAGTCTAAAGGTAGGGTTGTGTTCTACAGTCTTAGGGTAGGGTTGTGTTCCACTGTGTTCTACAATCAAACGGTAGGGTTGTGTTCTACATTCTTAGGGTAGGGTTGTGTTCCACTGTGTTATACAGTCTAACGGTAGGGTTGTGTTCTACGGTGTTATACAGTCTAACGGTAGGGTTGTGTTCCACTGTGTTCTACAGTCTAACGGTAGGGTTGTGTTCTACAGTCTAACGGTAGGGTTGTGTTCTACAGTCTAACGGTAGGGTTGTGTTCTACAGTCTAACAGTAGGGTTGTGTTCTACAGTCTAACGGTAGGGTTGTGTGCCACTGTGTTCTACAGTCTAAAGGTAGGGTTGTGTTCTACAGTCTTAGTGTAGGGTTGTGTTCCACTGTGTTCTACAATCAAATGGTAGGGTTGTGTTCTACATTTTTAGGGTAGGGTTGTGTTCCACTGTGTTCTACAGTCTAACGGTAGGGTTGTGTTCTACAGTCTAACGGTAGTGTTGTGTTCTACAGTCTAACGGTAGGGTTGTGTTCTACATTCTTAGGGTAGGGTTGTGTTCCACTGTGTTCTACAGTCTAACGGTAGGGTTGTGTTCTACAGTCTAACGGTAGGGTTGTGTTCTACAGTCTAACGGTAGGGTTGTGTTCTACAGTCTAACGGTAGGGTTGTGTTCTACAGTCTAACAGTAGGGTTGTGTTCTACAGTCTAACGGTAGGGTTGTGTTCTACAGTCTAACGGCAGTATTGTGTTCTACAGTCTAACGGTAGGGTTGTGTTCTACAGTCTAACGGCAGGGTTGTGTTCTACAGTCTAACGGTAGGGTTGTGTTCTACAGTCTAACGGTAGGGTTGTGTTCTACAGTCTAACGGTAGGGTTGTGTTCTACAGTCTAACGGTAGGGTTGTGTTCTACAGTCTAATGGTAGGGTTGTGTTCTACAGTCTAACGGTGTCTAACGGTTGTGTTCCACTGTGTTCTACAGTCTAACGGTAGGGTTGTGTTCTACAGTCTAACGGTAGGGTTGTGTTCTACACTCTAACGGTAGGGTTGTGTTCTACAGTCTAACGGTAGGGTTGTGTTCCACTGTGTTCTACAGTCTAACGGTAGGGTTGTGTCCTACAGTCGAACGGTAGGGTCGTTTCCTACAGTCTAACTGTAGGGCTTTACAAGAGTTAACCAGACGAAAACAAGGAGTTCAGTTCACGATTTGTTGAAGATAAAAGAATAATTTCAGAGTACATCCTTCCTATCCTTGCTTCATCATCAAAGGGGCTTATTTCCTGTCTTAACATGCCATCAATCACTACGACTAAGGTTCCGTCCTAAATGGCACTCTATCCTCTGTCTAGTGCACTACTTTTGACTAAGACCCATAGGACTCTGGTCAAAAGTAGTGCACTATTTCGGTAATACATCAAATCAAATCATAGTTTATTGGTGCTCGTACACCGATCTGCAGATGTTATCTCAGGTGCAGTGAAATGCTTGTGTTTCTACCTTCCAACAGTGATAATACCGAACAATACAAAACAATACGCACATAATCCTGAAGTAAAAATAAAGAAGTTAAGAATTCTCTTCTGCTTCTACATTTTACATTTAAGTCATTTAGCAGACGCTCTTATCCAGAGCGACTTACAAATTGGTGAATTCACCTTCTGCTTCTACACCTGCATTGCTTGCTGTTTGGGGTTTTAGGCTGCGTTTCTGTACAGCACTTTGAGATATCAGCTGATGTACGAAGGGCTATATAAATACATTTGATTTGATTTGATCACAACAAGCAACGTCAGAGTCCAGAATATAACTTATAATAACCTTGACTTTTTCCACATTTTGTTGTGTTTACAGCTTGAATTCATTCATTTATTAAATAGAAATGTGTCCAAATTTATTAAAAATGAAATACAGAAATATCTAATATCAGGAATATTCAGTGTCTTGGTCAGCAACTCCAGTGTATAGTTGGCCTTGTGTTTTAGGTTATTGTCCTACTGAAAGGTGAATTCATCTCCCAGTGTCTGGTGGAAAGCAGCCTGAACCAGGTTTTCCTCTAGGATTTTGTCTGAGCTTAGCTCTATTCCGTTCCTAAAAAAACCTCTGTAGTCCTTGTCTATGACAAGCATACCCATAACATGATGCAGCCACCACTATGTTTTAAAATAGAGAGTGTGGTACTCAGTAATGTGTTGTATTAGATTTTCCCCAAACATAACAACATAACTTTGTATGAAGTACATTCCTTTGCAACATTTGTTGCAGTTTTACTGTAGTGTCTTGTTGCAGACAGGATGTATGCTTCAGGAATATGTGCATACTGTACAGGCTTCCATTACATTACATTTACGTCATTTAGCAGACGCTCTTATCCAGAGCGACTTACAAATTGGTGAATTCACCTTCTGACATCCAGTGGAACAGCCACTTTACAATAGTGCATCTAAATCATTAAGGGGGGGGGTGAGAAGGATTACTTTATCCTATCCTAGGTATTCCTTGAAGAGGTGGGGTTTCAGGTGTCTCCGGAAGGTGGTGATTGACTCCGCTGTCCTGGCGTCGTGAGGGAGTTTGTTCCACCATTGGGGAGCCAGAGCAGCGAACAGTTTTGACTGGGCTGGAGCGGGAACTGTACTTCCTCAATGGTAGGGAGGCGAGCAGGCCAGAGGTGGATGAACGCAGTGCCCTTGCTTGGGTGTAGGGCCTGATCAGAGCCTGGAGGTACTGCGGTGCCGTTCCCCTCACAGCTCCGTAGGCAAGCACCATGGTCTTGTAGCGGATGCGAGCTTCAACTGGAAGCCAGTGGAGAGCGGAGGAGCGGGGTGACGTGAGAGAACTTGGGAAGGTTGAACACCTTCCTTATTTTCACTCTGTCATTTAGGTTAGTATTGTGGATTAACTACAATGTTGTTGATCCATACCTCAGTTTTCTCCAATCACAGGACTTTGATCCAGGATATGAAATTGGAACCAAAACCGTATTGTTTGACGGTATGAAAAAAAAAAAAAAAAAGATAATCCCTCTCCGCCCAATCAAATGCCTTCTCAGCATGTCTGATGACGAGGGATTTTAGAGGTTCAACTGTAGGGATATCTATGTTCTGAAAGAAGGTGTGGAGTAAGGTAGCATTGATCTCTAAATCATCTGTACACTTGTTACCCAGCTCGTCAGTTATCTCAGGTATGATTTGATTTAAACGAGCTTGTCAGTTATCTCAAGTATGGGTTGGATTTAAACATGCTCATCAGTTATCTCAGGTATGGGTTTGATTTAAACGTGCTCGTCAGTTATCTCAGGTATGGTCTGATTTAAATGTGCTCGAGAGTTAGGACACCAAAGGTTTCTTCTGATAGCAGTAGTGAGTTAGGACAACAAGGGTTTCTTCTGATAGCAGTAGTGAGTTAGGACAACAAGGGTTTCTTCTGATAGCAGTAGTGAGTTAGGGCAACAATGGTTTCTTCTGATAGCAGTAGTGAGTTAGGACAACAAGGGTTTCTTCTGATAGCAGTAGTGAGTTAGGACAACAAGGGTTTCTTCTGATAGCAGTAGTGAGTTAGGACAGCAAGGGTTTCTTCTGATAGCAGTAGTGAGTTAGGACAACAAGGGTTTCTTCTGATAGCAGTAGTGAGTTAGGACACCAAGGGTTTCTTCTGATAGCAGTAGTGAGTTAGGGCAACAATGGTTTCTTCTGATAGCAGTAGTGAGTTAAGACAACAATGGTTTCTTCTGATAGCAGTAGTGAGTTAGGACAACAAGGGTTTCTTCTGATAGCAGTAGTGAGTTAGGACAACAAGGGTTTCTTCTGATAGCAGTAGTGAGTTGGGACAACAAGGGTTTCTTCTGATAGCAGTCGTGAGTTAGGACAACAAGGGTTTCTTCTGATAGCAGTAGAGAGTTAGGACAACAAGGGTTTCTTCTGATAGCAGTAGTGAGTTAGGACAACAAGGGTTTCTTCTGATAGCAGTAGTGAGTTAGGACAACAAGGGTTTCTTCTGATAGCAGTAGTGAGTTAGGACAACAAGGGTTTCTTCTGAGTTAAAACACCAAGGGTTTCTTCTGATAGCAGTAGTGAGTTAGGACACCAATGGGGGATAATTAGGCTGTGAATGTGGTATAAGTACTTTCATAGTAAAAAGAGAATGATCGGAAATGACTATAGCTTGGTAGTCACACCTCCGTGATAAGTTTCAGAAATATATTGACTAGTCTCTACGTGAGAAGGTCTTATGAACGGACGAAAAACAATAATTCTCCCTGGCTGTGGGAGAAATGTCACATAGCAGATTTGCCATATGTCTGAAGAAATAGCTGAATTCTGAGGACTGTCTTTCGATGGCGATAATACCCGAGGTGTAATGCTCGGTGTCGTGGGTGTGGAGTCAAAAGCAGGAGACAGAGAGTTCAATGCTGTGCGTCTTTAATACTGGCACCAACGCACCACAGGGTGCTCACAATAGGTACGTTCCCAAACACAGGGAATCAAAATGTACAACGAAAAATACACGACCACGTACTAACACGTACCTCTACAACAGAGCCGAAGGTTACACTGAAATAATCCCGCACAACAACCAGGCGGGCCGGCTGTTTAATAAAGACAAACTAATTAAACATACACAGGTGCTACCACTAAACATACAAGGACGGGGAGGAAAGACAATCAGTGGCAGCTAATAGGTCGGTGACGACGACCGCCGAGCGCCACCCGCTCGGGAAAGGGAACCACCCTCGGTCGGACTCGTGACACGAGGAGAGCTGCCATCCAGATTGGGCGCCCACAATTCAGACCACCGCCTAGTATTAGTGGTGGTGTTTATCCATATTTGGCAATCGAGAAACACGTTTGTTGAAAAATAAACTGTCCCAATTTGATGCATGAATGTCAGCTAAGATAACAGTCGTCCTACTACAATAAGGAAATGGCCTGGTTCGTCTGCCTCTACACTTGACGTTGTGAACGGTTTGTTCTTACTAATTAAAATGGCTGCTTCTCTAGTTTTAGAATGAACATTTGAATTGAACGCCATGCTTGAATGCCATGCTTGAACGCCATGCTTGAACGCCACACTTGAACGCCACGCTTGAACGCCACGCTTGAACGCTCACGCTTGAACGCATCACGCTTGAACGCCATATGATCAGTAAAAGCCCCACTCGTGGTCTTCTCAAATGAAACTTGTTACAATATGGTGCACAATACCACGGGATAAATTTAGAGGCAGGAAACGCCCTCAAACTTTTACACCATAGGCTGGGATCCACACTATTGCAAGAGTGCATTTTCACTGGCTGTCCACTGGTCAAAAATAATGATTGATAGGCAGCTTAAACTTCTTCAATTAAACCATTATTGGGTCCACAACCACAATCCGTAAAACCGCAAATAGCTAAATGAGAGAGTAGCAGTGTGATTCACATCATTGTGGTCAATAATAAGTGATATCTATATTGC
Organism: Oncorhynchus masou masou; assembly: GCF_036934945.1. Classification (NCBI taxonomy): domain Eukaryota; kingdom Metazoa; phylum Chordata; class Actinopteri; order Salmoniformes; family Salmonidae; genus Oncorhynchus; species Oncorhynchus masou. The sequence goes on from NC_088239.1 coordinate 84,300,716, forward strand.
TCTAGGCTACAGCGCTGCTGTCATCCTTCCTCTCCCGTTGGCTACACCACTGCTCTCATCCTTTCACTCCCGTTGGCTACACCACTGCTGTCATCCTTCCTCTCCCGTTGGCTACACCACTGCTGTCATCCTTCCTCTCCCGTTGGAACACCACTGCTCTCATCCTTTCACTCCCGTTGGCTACACCACTGCTGTCATCCTTCCTCTCCCGTTGGAACACCACTGCTGTCATCCTTCCTCTCCCATTGGCTACACCACTGCTGTCATCCTTTCTCCCCTGTTTGCTACACCACTGCTGTCATCCTTCCTCTCCCGTTGGAACACCACTGCTGTCATCCTTTCTCTCCCGTTGGCTACACCACTGCTGTCATCCTTTCTCCCCTGTTTGCTACACCACTGCTGTCATCCTTCCTCTCCCGTTGGAACACCACTGCTGTCATCCTTTCTCTCCCGTTGGCTATACCACCGCTGTCATCCTTCCTCTCCTGTTGGAACACCACTGCTGTCATCCTTTCTCCCCTGTTTGCTACACCACTGCTGTCATCCTTCCTCTCCCGTTGGAACACCACTGCTGTCATCCTTTCTCTCCCGTTGGCTATACCACCGCTGTCATCCTTCCTCTCCGTTGGAACACCACTGCTGTCATCCTTTCTCCCCTGTTTGCTACACCACTGCTGTCATCCTTTCTCCCCCTGTTTGCTACACCACCGCTGTCATCCTTCCTCTCTCGTTGGAACACCACTGCTGTCATCCTTTCTCCCCTGTTTGCTACACCACCGCTGTCATCCTTCCTCTCCTGTTGGAACACCACTGCTGTCATCCTTTCTCCCCTGTTTGCTACACCACCGCTGTCATCCTTCCTCTCCTGTTTGCTACACCACTGCTGTCATCCTTCCTCTCCTGTTGGAACACCACTGCTGTCATCCTTTCTCCCCTGTTTGCTACACCACTGCTGTCATCCTTACCTCCAAGCCTTTATTCAAGTTGGATAATGTTTGGATTAATTCTGACACCAGAACATGTTGATCCTAAAAGCAGTTATGTGAATAACGTTGCATGGTGGAATATATGTGATGTGAATTATATTATTTAAATGGTGATTTAAACTGTCACTAATTTAGTTATATTTCTCAGGGTTAGTTTAGGTTAAATCTACATGCCTCATTTACATATCAAACACCAACACCAACCTCTGCTCTCTCAGGTTTCTAAATAAGATATTTGGTGTGTGTTTACGTGTATGTGTGTGTACATGTCTGTGTGAGTGTGCATGTGTTGGCGGAGGGGCGTGAGGTTTATTCTGAATATTACCATAGTTAAAATATCTTAATTGCTGTATTCATTGGGGAAATGAATTTTAAAGCTGTTGTTGGTTTTGGATATTTCCTTAAATAGATAGCCTGGGTGTTTACTGGTGAGGAAGAGCCTTGGAGTACATCATCTTTGGATTTTTTTTGTGTGATTGTGTTTGTGATTGTGTGTGTGTGTGTGTGTGTGTGTGTGTGTGTGTGTGTGTGTTTGTGTGTGTGTGTGTGTGTGTGTGTGTGTGTGTGTGTGTGTGTGTGTGTGTGTGTGTGTGTGTGTGTGCGTGTGTGTGTGTGTGTGTGCAAGTGTGTGCATTTCATGACGTGTATGGACATACATAGAGTGCCTTCAGAAAGTATTCGTACCCCTTGACTTATTCTTAGTCCTTGCCGATGACAAGCATACCATAACATGATGCAGCCACCACCGTGCTTGGAAATATGAAGAGTGGTACTCAGGGATGTGTTGTGTTGGATTTGCCTCCAAACATAACACTTTGCCATTAAACTCTGTCACTTTAAAATAACCTTTGTCCTTCCTTCCTCTCGGGCAACTGAGTTAGGAATGTCGCCTGTATCTTTGTAGTGACTGGGTGTATTGATACACCATCCAAAGTGTAATTACTAACTTCTCGCTCTAAGGAATATTCGATGTCTGCTTTTTAAATGTTTACCCATCTACCAATAGGTGCCCTTCTTTGCGAGTCATTGGAAAACCTCCCTGGTCTTTGTGGTTGAATCTGTGTTTGAAATTCACTGCTCGACTGAGGGATCTTACCGATAATTGTATGTGTGGGGGTACAGAGATGAGGTAGTCACTCAGAAATCATGTTAAACACTATTATTGCACAGGCTTGTCATAACAAAGGGGTTGAATACTTATTAACTGGAAACAGCTTTGTATTTTAATTCATTTGTAAACATTTCTAATAAAAAAGCATATTGGGTATTGTGTGTAGGCCAGTGACACAACATCTCAATTGAATCCATTTTTAAATTCAGGCGGTTAACACAATACAATGTGTAAAAAGTCAAGTGAAAACTGTCTGGAAGCACTGTATCTACCCAGGAGCACTGGTAGTGTTTGTTGGAGGAGATGAATGGAGTGCGAAATGGGGTTATTGTTTTCTCCTGGGTAAAAGACCTTGACTCTGTTGTCCTGCCTCTGTCTCGTTAAACTCCCAGCTCCCAACCAGACGCAATGGTCCAACAATAAAAAACAACTGTCCCAACCCCGTTATCTTAGAAGGGCTCAGTATGAGAGAAACAGATAACTACTTTGAGCGAGAGAGAGTTAGGTGGAGTTAGTTTCTCTCCTCCAGCAGGATCTCCTCTCCTCTCTCTGCTGTGGTGCAGTTAGTTTCTCTCCTCCAGCAGGATCTCCTCTCTCTCTGCTGTGGTGGAGTTAGTTTCTCTCCTCCAGCAGGATCTCCTCTTCTTTCTCTGCTGTGGTGGAGTTAGTTTCTCTCCTCCAGCAGGATCTCCTCTCTTAGCTCTCCTCCAGCAGGATCTCCCTCTCTCTCTGCTGTGGTGCAGTTAGTTTCTCTCCTCCAGCAGGATCTCCTCTCTCTGCTGTGGTGCAGTTAGTTTCTCTCCTCCAGCAGGCTCTCCTCTC
>NC_088239.1:84308634-84321134 GCF_036934945.1 Oncorhynchus masou masou
TGTGGTTGTGTCACGTGGGACTAGGTGTGTGTGGTTGTGTCACGTGGGACTAGGTGTGTGTGGGTTGTGTCACGTGGGACTAGGTGTGTGGGTTGTGTCACGCGGGACTAGGTGTGTGTGGTTGTGTCACGCGGGACTAGGTGTGTGTGGTTGTGTCATGCAGGACTAGGTGTGTGTGGTTGTGTCACGCGGGGACTAGGTGTGTGTGGTTGTGTCACGTGGGACTAGGTGTGTGCGGTTGTGTCACGCGGGACTAGGTGTGTGTGGTTGTGTCACGCGGACTAGGTGTGTGTGGTTGTGTCACGCGGGACTAGGTGTGTGCGGTTGTGTCACGCGCGACTAGGTGTGTGTGGTTGTGTCACGCGGGACTAGGTGTGTGTGGTTGTGTCACGTGGGACTAGGTGTGTGTGGTTGTGTCACGCGGGACTAGGTGTGTGTGGTTGTGTCACGCGGGACTAGGTGTGTGTGGTTGTGTCACGCGGGACTAGGTGTGTGCGGTTGTGTCACGCGCGACTAGGTGTGTGCGGTTGTGTCACGTGGGACTAGGTGTGTGTGGTTGTGTCACGCGGGACTAGGTGTGTGTGGTTGTGTCACGCGGGACTAGGTGTGTGTGGTTGTGTCACGCGGGACTAGGTGTGTGTGGTTGTGTCACGTGGGACTAGGTGTGTGTGGTTGTGTCACGCGGGACTAGGTGTGTGTGGTTGTGTCACGCGGGACTAGGTGTGTGTGGTTGTGTCACGCGGGACTAGGTGTGTGTGGTTGTGTCACGCGGGACTAGGTGTGTGTGGTTGTGTCACGCGGGACTAGGTGTGTGTGGTTGTGTCACGTGGGACTAGGTGTGTGTGGTTGTGTCAAGCGGGACTAGGTGTGTGCGGTTGTGTCACGTGGGACTAGGTGTGTGTGGTTGTGTCACGCGGGACTAGGTGTGTGTGGTTGTGTCACGCGGGACTAGGGTGTGTGTGGTTGTGTCACGGGGACTAGGTGTGTGTGGTTGTGTCACGTGGGACTAGGTGTGTGGTTGTGTCACGTGGGACTAGGTGTGTGGGTTGTGTCACGCGGGACTAGGTGTGTGTGGTTGTGTCACGCGGGACTAGGTGTGTGTGGTTGTGTCATGCAGGACTAGGTGTGTGTGGTTGTGTCACGCGGGACTAGGTGTGTGGGTTGTGTCACGTGGGACTAGGTGTGTGCGGTTGTGTCAAGCGGGACTAGGTGTGTGTGGTTGTGTCACGCGGGACTAGGTGTGTGTGGTTGTGTCACGCGGGACTAGGTGTGTGTGGTTGTGTCACGCGGGACTAGGTGTGTGCGGTTGTGTCACGCGGGACTAGGTGTGTGGGTTGTGTCACGCGGGACTAGGTGTGTGTGGTTGTGTCACGTGGGACTAGGTGTGCGGTTGTGTCACGCGGGACTAGGTGTGTGTGGCTGTGTCACGCGGACTAGGTGTGTGGTTGTGTCACGCGGGACTAGGTGTGTGTGGTTGTGTCACGCGGGACTAGGTGTGTGTGGTTGTGTCACGCGGGACTAGGTGTGTGCGGTTGTGTCACGCGTGACTAGGTGTGTGCGGTTGTGTCACGCGGGACTAGGTGTGTGTGGTTGTGTCACGCGGGACTAGGTGTGTGTGGTTGTGTCACGCGGGACTAGGTGTGTGTGGTTGTGTCACGTGGGACTAGGTGTGTGCGGTTGTGTCACGCGGGACTAGGTGTGTGTGGTTGTGTCACGCGGGACTAGGGTGTGTGTGCGGTTGTGTCAAGCGGGACTAGGTGTGTGGTTGTGTCACGGGGACTAGGTGTGTGCGGTTGTGTCACGCGGGACTAGGTGTGTGTGGTTGTGTCACGCGGGACTAGGTGTGTGCGGTTGTGTCACGCGGGACTAGGTGTGTGTGGTTGTGTCACGTGGGACTAGGTGTGTGCGGCTGTGTCACGTGGGACTAGGTGTGTGTGGTTGTGTCACGCGGGGACTAGGTGTGTGTGGTTGTGTCACGGGACTAGGTGTGTGTGGTTGTGTCACGCTGACTAGGTGTGTGTGTTGTGTCACGTGGGACTAGGTGTGTGCGGTTGTGTCACGCGGGACTAGGTGTGTGTGGTTGTGTCACGCGGGACTAGGTGTGTGCGGTTGTGTCAAGCGGGACTAGGTGTGTGCGGTTGTGTCACGCGGGACTAGGTGTGTGCGGTTGTGTCACGCGGGACTAGGTGTGTGTGGTTGTGTCACGCGGGACTAGGTGTGTGGGTTGTGTCACGTGGGACTAGGTGTATGTGGTTGTGTCACGTGGGACTAGGTGTGTGTGGTTGTGTCACGCGGGACTAGGTGTGTGTGGTTGTGTCACGGGACTAGGTGTGTGCGGTTGTGTCACGCGGGACTAGGTGTGTGGGCTGTGTCACGTGGGACTAGGTGTGTGTGGTTGTGTCACGTGGGACTAGGTGTGTGCGGTTGTGTCATGCGGGACTAGGTGTGTGTGGTTGTGTCACGCGGGACTAGGTGTGTGTGGTTGTGTCACGCGGGACTAGGTGTGTGTGGTTGTGTCACGCGGGACTAGGTGTGTGCGGTTGTGTCACGCGGGACTAGGTGTGTGCGGTTGTGTCACGCGGGACTAGGTGTGTGCGGTTGTGTCACGCGGGACTAGGTGTGTGGTTGTGTCACGCGGGACTAGGTGTGTGTGGTTGTGTCACGCGGGACTAGGTGTGTGTGGTTGTGTCACGTGGGACTAGGTGTGTGCGGTTGTGTCACGCGGGACTAGGTGTGTGTGGTTGTGTCACGCGGGACTAGGTGTGTGCGGTTGTGTCAAGCGGGACTAGGTGTGTGTGGTTGTGTCACGGGGGACTAGGTGTGTGCGGTTGTGTCACGCGGGACTAGGTGTGTGTGGTTGTGTCACGCGGGACTAGGTGTGTGCGGTTGTGTCACGCGACTAGGTGTGTGTGGTTGTGTCACGTGGGACTAGGTGTGTGCGGTTGTGTCACGCGGGACTAGGTGTGTGTGGTTGTGTCACGCGGGACTAGGTGTGTGTGGTTGTGTCACGCGGGACTAGGTGTGTGTGGTTGTGTCACGCGGGACTAGGTGTGTGTGGTTGTGTCACGCGGGACTAGGTGTGTGCGGTTGTGTCACGCGGGACTAGGTGTGTGAGGTTGTGTCACGCGGGACTAGGTGTGTGTGGTTGTGTCACGCGGGACTAGGTGTGTGTGGTTGTGTCACGCGGGACTAGGTGTGTGTGGTTGTGTCACGCGGGACTAGGTGTGTGAGGTTGAGTCACGCGGGACTAGGTGTGTGCGGTTGTGTCACGCGGGACTAGGTGTGTGCGGTTGTGTCACGCGGGACTAGGTGTGTGTGGTTGTGTCACGCGGGACTAGGTGTGTGTGGTTGTGTCACGCGGGACTAGGTGTGTGTGGTTGTGTCACGCGGGACTAGGTGTGTGTGGTTGTGTCACGCGGGACTAGTTGTGTGTGCAGGAATCAGACGCACAGAGAGAGAGTAACGGAGTAAAGTGCTTTATTATTGCACACCAAACTGATAAGCCCAATACAATACAGGGCGCAGGACACTATACCAGACAACCCAAAACCACAGGGTGTCCAGTATAGAAAATAAAATACACCACGACCTAATATCTACACACGTAACAAAAGACAATCCCGCACAAAACAAGGGCGGGACAAACTAATACCTATAGGGAAGCTAATTAAACCAAAATACACACAGGTGAAACTAATAAGACAAAAGCAACAGACAAACGAAAAAGGGATCGGTAGCGGCTCGTAGGACGGTGACGACGACCGCCGTGCACCACCCGAACAGACAGGAGAGGGGGAGCCAACTTCGGCGGAAGTCGTGACAAGGAAATTTACCTGGCTACATTCTCTCATTGGTTAACGATGGTAATCTGATGGACAATACCTGGATCTCTCATTGGTTAACGATGGTAATCTGATGGACAATACCTGGATCTCTCATTGGTTAACGATGGTAATCTGATGGCCAATATCTGGATCTCTCATTGGTTAACGATGGTAATCTGATGGCCAATATCTGGATCTCTCATTGGTTAACGATGGTAATCTGATGGCCAATTCCTGGATCTCTCATTGGTTAACGATGGAAATCTGATGGCCAATTCCTGGATCTCTCATTGGTTAACGATGGAAATCTGATGGCCAATACCTGGATCTCTCATTGGTTAACGACTGTAATCTGATGGCCAATTCCTGGATCTCTCATTGGTTAACGATGGAAATCTGATGACCAATACCTGGATCTTTCTGCTGTAGCAGATCCCATGCCATCTAAACTGTAGCAGATCCCATGCCATCTACGCTGTAGCAGATCCCATGCCATCTAAGCTGTAGCAGATCCCATGCCATCTACGCTGTTACAGATCCCATGCCATCTAAGCTGTAGCAGATCCCATGCCATCTAAACTGTAACAGATCCCATGCCATCTAAGCTGTAGCAGATCCCATGCCATCTAAACTGTAACAGATCCCATGCCATCTAAGCTGTAGCAGATCCCATGCCATCTAAACTGTAACAGATCCCATGCCATTTAGGCTGTAGCAGATACCATGCCGTCTAAGCTGTAGCAGATCGTATGTCATCTAAGCTGTAGCAGATCGTATGTCATCTAAGCTGTAGCAGATCCCATGTCATCTAAGCTGTAGCAGATCGTGTGTCATCTAAGCTGTAGCAGATCCCATGTCATCTAAGCTGTAGCAGATCCCATGCCATCTAAGCTGTAACAGATCCCATGTCATCTAAGCTGTAACAGATCCCATGCCATCTAAGCTGTAGCAGATCCCATGCCATCTAAGCTGTAGCAGATCCCATGCCATCTAAGCTGTAGCAGATCCCATGCCATCTAAGCTGTAGCAGATCCCATGCCATCTAAGCTGTAGCAGATCCCATGCAATCTAAGATGAGGCAGATCCCATGCCATCTAAGCTGTAGCAGATCCCATGCAATCTAAGCTTTAGCAGATCCCATGCCATCTAAGCTGTAGCAGATCCCATGTCATCTAAGCTGTAGCAGATCCCATGCCATCTAAGCTGTAGCAGATCCCATGCCATCTAAGCTGTAGCAGATCCCATGCCATCTAAGCTGTAGCAGATCCCATGCAATCTAAGATGAGGCAGATCCCATGTCATCTAAGCTGTAGCAGATCCCATGCCATCTAAACTGTAGCAGATCCCATGCCATTTAGGCTGTAGCAGATACCATGCCGTCTAAGCTGTAGCAGATCGTATGTCATCTAAGCTGTAGCAGATCCCATGCCATCTAAGCTGTAGCAGATCCCATGCCATCTAAACTGTAGCAGATCCCATGCCATCTAAGCTGTAGCAGATCCCATGTCATCTAAGCTGTAGCAGATCCCATGCCATCTAAACTGTAGCAGATCCCATGCCATCTATGCTGTAGCAGATCCCATGCCATTTAGGCTGTAGCAGATACCATGCCGTCTAAGCTGTAGCAGATCGTGTGTCATCTAAGCTGTAGCAGATCCCATGCCATCTAAACTGTAGCAGATCCCATGCCATCTATGCTGTAGCAGATCCCATGCCATTTAGGCTGTAGCAGATACCATGCCGTCTAAGCTGTAGCAGATCGTGTGTCATCTAAGCTGTAGCAGATCCCATGCCATCTAAGCTGTAGCAGATCGTGTGTCATCTAAGCTGTAGCAGATCCCATGTCATCTAAGCTGTAGCAGATCCCATGCCATCTAAGCTGTTGCAGATCGTGTGTCATCTAAGCTGTAGCAGATCCCATGTCATCTAAGCTGTAGCAGATCCCATGCCATCTAAGCTGTAGCAGATCCCATGCCATCTAAGCTGTAGCAGATCCCATGCCATCTAAGCTGTAGCAGATCGTGTGTCATCTAAGCTGTAGCAGATCCCATGCCATCTACGCTGTAGCAGATCCCATGCCATCTAAGCTGTAGCAGATCCCATGCCATCTAAGCTGTAGCAGATCCCATGCCATCTAAGCTGTAGCAGATCCCATGCCATCTAAGCTGTAGCAGATCCCATGCTATCTAAGCTGTAGCAGATCCCATGCCATCTAAGCTGTAGCAGATCCCATGCCATCTAAGCTGTAGCAGATCCCATGTCATCTAAGCTGTAGCAGATCCCATGCCATCTAAGCTGTAGCAGATCCCATGCCATCTAAGCTGTAGCAGATCCCATGCCATCTAAGCTGTAGCAGATCCCATGTCATCTAAGCTGTAGCAGATCCCATGTCATCTAAGCTGTAGCAGATCCCATGCCATCTAAGCTGTAGCAGATCCCATGCCATCTAAGCTGTAGCAGATCCCATGCAATCTAAGATGAGGCAGATCCCATGCCATCTAAGCTGTAGCAGATCCCATGTCATCTAAGCTGTAGCAGATCCCATGCCATCTAAGCTGTAGCAGATCCCATGCCATCTAAGCTGTAGCAGATCCCATGCAATCTAAGATGAGGCAGATCCCATGCCATCTAAGCTGTAGCAGATCCCATGTCATCTAAGCTGTAGCAGATCCCATATCATCTAAGCTGTAGCAGATCCCATGCAATCTAAGATGAGGCAGATCCCATGTCATCTAAGCTGTAGCAGATCCCATGCCATCTAAGCTGTAGCAGATCCCATGCCATCTAAGCTGTAGCAGATCCCATGCCATCTAAGCTGTAGCAGATCCCATGTCATCTAAGCTGTAGCAGATCCCATGCAATCTAAGATGAGGCAGATCCCATGTCATCTAAGCTGTAACAGATCCCATGCCATCTAAGCTGTAGCAGATCCCATGCAATCTAAGATGAGGCAGATCCCATGTCATCTAAGCTGTAGCAGATCCCATGCCATCTAAGCTGTAGTAGATCCCATGCCATCTAAGCTGTAGCAGATCCCATGCCATCTAAGCTGTAGCAGATCCCATGCCATCTAAGCTGTAGTAGATCCCATGCCATCTAAGCTGTAGCAGATCCCATGCCATCTAAGCTGTAGCAGATCCCATGCCATCTAAGCTGTAGCAGATCCCATGCCATCTAAAATACAGGTAATGTTGGCTTGCACTTCTCTCTCTCTGCCTTATCAGACAGTCTCAATGCCCTCTGGTAGTGTGGAAAGAGGTGCTAAAGCTGATTCTGGAGCCAAGCTGGCAGTCACTTCTATCCCACTGTAGTGGAGCTACAAGTTACGCCCAAAATGGTGCCCTATTCCCTATCTAGTGCACTACTTTAGACCAGAGCCCTATTCCCTATCTAGTGCACTACTTTTTGACCGGTTGGCCCTCGTCACATGCACACTAGCCATGAGGAAGGATGATACAAAGGAGGTAATTGATGTGGTAATTTAGTTCTAATCTGTCTCTCTCTCTCTCTCTCCCTCTCCCTCCCTCTCTCTCTCTCTCTCTCTCTCTCTCTCTCTCTCTCTCTCTCTCTCTCTCTCTCTTTCTCTCCCTCTCTCTCCCCCCTCTCCCTCTCCCCTCCTCCCTCCCTCCTCCCTCCCCTCCCTCCCTCCTCCCCCTCTCTCTCTCTCTCTTTCTCTCTCTCTCTCTTCCCTCTCTCTCTCTCTCTCTCTCCTCCCTCTCCCTCCCTCTCCCTCCTCTCCCTCACTCCCTCTCCCCCCTCCCTCTGTCTCTCTCTCTCTCTCTCTCTCTCTCTCTCTCTCTTTCTCTCTCTCTCTCTCTCTCCCCTCTCCCCCCTCCCTCCTCTCTCTCTCTCTCTTTCTCTCTCTCTCTCTCTCTCTTTCCCTCTCTCTCTCTCTCTCTCTCTCCCTCTCCTCCCTCCCTCCCTCCCTCCCTCCCTCTCTCTCTCTCTCTCTCTCTTTCTCTCTCTCTCTCTCTCTCTCTCTCTCTCCTCTCTCTCTCTCTCTCTCTCTCTCTCCCTCTCCTTCCCTGCCTCTCTCTCTCCCTGCCTCTCTCAATTCAATTAAATTCCATTCAATGGCTTTATTGGCATGGGAAACGTGTGCCACAGCAAGTGAGGTAGCTAATATATAAAGTGAATATATAAAGTGAAATTAACAATAAAAATTAACAGCAAACATTACACATACAGAAGTTTCAAAACAATAAAGACATTACAAATGTCATATTATATATATATATAGTGTTTGAACAATGTACAAATGGTAAAGGACACAGGATAAAATAGCATAAATATGGGTTGTATTTACAATGGTGTGTGTTCTTCACTGGTTGCCCTTTTCTCGTGGCAACAGGTCACAAATCTTGCTGCTCTGATGGCACACTGTGGAATTTCACCCACTTCTGCCCCTTCTCAGTGGTGAGCTGCTACCCTCCCACCCTCTCTCCAGGGACCGGCTCACAGACCCAGGAGTCAAACACACGTCTACTTGCTGCTCCGAACACCAGGCCCGCAAACACCCCCACTTGCAGCTAGTAATGAGTTGTAATACGTATAAAGTCCCTCATCTCGGATATCTTTCAGGAAGGAGAGAGAAGGAGAGAGAAGGAGAGGGGGAAGGAGGAGGAGAGGGGGAAGGAGGAGGAGAGAGAAGCAGAGAGAAGGAGAGGGGGGAAGGAGGAGAGAGAAGGAGAGGGGGAGGGAGAAGGAGAGAGAAGGAGACGGGGAGGTTAGTAGAAGAGAGAAGGAGAGGGGGAAGGAGGAGGAGAGAGAAGGAGAGGGGGGAGAAGGAGAGAGAAGGAGAGTGGGAGGGAGTAGGAGAGAGAAGGAGAGGGGGAGGTTAGTAGAAGAGAGAAGGAGAGGGGGAAGGAGGAGGAGAGAGAAGGAGAGAGAAGGGAGTGGGGGAAGAAGGAGGGAGAGGAAGGGAGAGGGGGAAGGAGGAGGAGAGAGAAGGAGAGGAGGGGGAGGGAGTAGGGAGATAGAAGGGGAGGAGAGAGAATGAGCTGGGGAAGGAGAAGGAGAGGGGAGGGAGTAGGAGAGAGAAGGAGAGAGAAGGAGGAAGGGGAGGGAGTAGGAGATAGAAGGAGAGGGGGGAAGGAGGAGGAGAGAGAGAAGGAGAAAGAAGGAGAGGAGGAGGGAGTAGGAGAGAGAAGGAGAGAGAAGGATAGAGAAGGAGAGGGGCAGGGAGTAGTAGACAGAAGGAGAGGGGGAAGGAGAAGGAGAGAGAAGGAGAAAGAAGGAGAGGGGGAGTAGGAGAGAGAAGGAGAGGGGGAGGGAGTAGGAGAGAGAAGGAGAGAGAAGGTGACGGGGAGGGAGTAGGAGACAGAAGGAGAGATGGAAGGAGGAGGAGAGAGAAGGAGAGGGGGAGGGAGTAGGAGAGAGAAGGAGACGGGGAGGGAGTAGGAGACAGAAGGAGAGAGGGGAAGGAGGAGGAGAGAGAAGGAGAAAGAAGGAGAGGGGGAGTAGGAGAGAGAAGGAGAGGGGGAGGGAGTAGGAGAGAGAAGGTGACGGGGAGGGAGTAGGAGACAGAAGGAGAGAGGGAAGGAGGAGGAGAGAGAAGGAGAAAGAAGGAGAGGGGGAGGGAGTAGGAGAGAGGTAGAGCAGTACTTTCTTTGTCTGCACCTTAATGACAGTGGAGAGAAATGCTGTTCTCCTCTCCTATCCTTCATGTATCCTTTATGTAGCTTTATGTAGCCTTTATGTAGCTTTATGTAGCCTTTATGTAGCCTTTATGTAGCCTTCATGTATCCTTTATGTAGCTTTATGTCGCTTTATTTAGCCTTTATGTACCTTTATGTATCCTTTATGCAGCTTTTACATCGTTTGCACCACGCTTCTTTGGAAACATTTGCACTTTTCAACAATATTGTCAGTTGAAGACAAGTACAGTTAACAAATGTAGGCCTCGTTTTTTATTTTATCAAGGTGTCTACACTAACCCTAACCTTACAGTAGGTAAACCTTCCAGATGTATATTTGTCAAGATATGGCCTCAGCATAATTCACGAAGTGGATATGACCCCATCAGTTGGTCAGGTCGGCAGGTCATGTCTCTTCTGAAACCAGACATCAATGTACTGGAGGACAACAAATGGTTTCATTGATCCACTTCTCTGTCAGACCAGGTCTTTAGTATAGTGTAGGTCTATGTGTGTGTGTGTGTGTGTGTGTGTGTGTGTGTGTGTGCGTGTGTTTCGGTTGACCGTAAGAGGGACAGAGAAAGGGGTGAGGTTAGGCAGATGGGCTGGACCAGGTGCCCGATAGTTCATTACGAAGAGGGAGAGGAGAACAGACAGGTCTTCAGACAGACACACGCGCATGCACGCACACACACACACACACACACACACACACACACACACACACACACACACACACACACACACACACATACTGACCCATCGCTGCAAGCATCACTTCCGATTTATCACCACCATCACTGTCAGTAAGAATAGCTTCTCCATTGTGTGTGTGTGTGTGTGTGTGTGTGTGTGTGTGTGTGTGTGTGTGTGTGTGTGTGTGTGTGTGTGTGTGTGTGTGTGTGTGCGTGCATGCGCGTGTGTCTGTAATTAAGAATAGCCAACAGCTAGGCAGTCACTCCACAGGAGACCAGTAGATTAGAGGAAGATGGAGAGATGAGAGGGACCAACTCACATCAACATGCTGGTAGTAGATACACTAAAGGATTGGGCTGTGGAGGGATCAGGGTTCAAGGCTGGAGAATCAGGGATCAGGGTTCAAGGCTAGAGGCTCAGGGATCAGGGTTCAAGGCTAGAGGCTCGGGGATCAGGGTTCAAGGCTCAGGGATCAGGTTCAAGGCTGGAGAATCAGGGATCAGGGTTCAAGGTTGGAGAATCAGGGATCAGGGTTCAAGGTTGGAGAATCAGGGATCAGGGTTCAAGGCTAGAGGCTCGGGGATCAGGGTTCAAGGCTCAGGGATCAGGGTTCAAGGCTAGAGGCTCAGGGATCAGGGTTCAAGGCTGAAGGCTCATGGATCAGGGTTCAAGGCTGGAGGCTCGGGGATCAGGGTTCAAGGCTCAGGGATCAGGGTTCAAGGCTAGAGGCTCAGGGATCAGGGTTCAAGGCTGAAGGCTCATGGATCAGGGTTCAGGCTGGAGGCTCAGGGTTCAGGGATCAGTGATCAGGGTACAAGGCTGGAGGCTCAGGGATCAGGGTTCAAGGCTAGAGGCTCAGGGATCAGGGTTCAAGGCTAGAGGCTCGGGGATCAGGGTTCAAGACTGGAGGCTCAGGGATCAGTGTTCAAGGCTCAGGGATCAGGTTCAAGGCTGGAGGCTCAGGGATCAGGGTTCAAGGCTGGAGGCTCAGGGATCAGGGCTGGTACTAAGTGGTTAGTAGAGGTTGACAGGCAGTGACAGTAGTGCTGCTGTGAGGAAATCGAGGGGCTAAGAGGAAGTCGAGGGGCTAAGAGGAAGTCGAGGGGCTAAGAGGAAGTCGAGGGGCTAAGAGGAAGTCGAGGGGCTAAGAGGAAGTTGAGGGGCTAAGAGGAAGTCGAGGGGCTAAGAGGAAGTCGAGGGGCTAAGAGGAAGTCGAGGGGCTAAGTGGAAGTCGAGGGGCTAAGAGGAAGTCGAGGGGCTAAGAGGAAGTTGAGGGGCTAAGAGGAAGTCGAGGGGCTAAGAGGAAGTCGAGGGCTAAGAGGAAGTCGAGGGCTAAGTGGAAGTCGAGGGCTAAGAGGAAGTCGAGGGCTAAGAGGAAGTCGAGGGGCTAAGAGGCTAATGGGACTGTTTTATTCAGATGACACAATACTGCACAGATGGAAGATAACAACATTCATCTGAAAAGCATTTTGACGAGTATCAACTATACGAACCCCCATCACCCTGGCTTCCTCCCCTCGTTTCTCTTTCTCTACAGATAGAGAGGTCGAGATGTAACTCTGTGCCGCACAGCTCAGGTCTGTTTTCCAGTGACGGGCCAGATAAGTGCATTAATATGTCTCTGTTCTGTCTCAACCTGCTCTAATTTCATCTGTGTGAAAGAAACGGTCCGTTCTGTCAGTGTAACGTCATTACCAGGAGATGGATGTAGGCCAGACCTCCTGCATGCTGCCGAGGAGACACTGAGAGGGAGGCTACTGTGTGTGTGTGTGTGTGTGTGTGTGTGTGTGTGTGTGTGTGTGTGTGTGTGTGTGTGTGTGTGTGTGTGTGTGTGTGTGTGTGTGTGTGTGTGTGTGTGTGTGTGTGTACGTCCGTTGAGTAGCAGTGTTCAGCGCTGTGCGGTGGTATAAAACACAGAACACACGTAATATGTTGTTTAATACGCTCGTGGTGGAATCACCAACACCACATCTGAATACCCACAATCCTCATGGGGAAAGAAACGCTGCTCTGATAAACATTATGATGTTTCTACTCGGGTCGGTCCTGCCAGTCCTGACATTTGGTTTGGCAGCGTTTTGGTTTTCACTTCGTCTTCGTCCTCTTGTTGATTAACCTGCTGTTGACGTTGCTTAAAGAGCCATATAGGCTCTGGTCTAATGTAGTGCACTATATAGGGAATAGGGTACCATAGGACTCTGGTCTAATGGAGTGCACTATAAGGGAATAGGGTACCATAGGACTCTGGTCTAATGGAGTGCACTATATAGGGAATAGGGTACCATATAGACTCTGGTCTAATGTAGTGCACTATATAGGGAATAGGGTACCATAGGACTCTGGT
>NC_088239.1:84326134-84332010 GCF_036934945.1 Oncorhynchus masou masou
TTTAGAATGATGACAGTACAATACACCAGGTGACATTTAGAATGATGACAGTACGATACACCAGGTGTCATTTGGTCATGTGGTTGTGCATCAGCAGTTTCTCTCTTGTTATTTCATGTCAGCTAACATGTTTTAGATTGGTAAGTTAAGCCAGCTGTCTAAACTTGTAGTAATCATGGTCAAATTACAAACCGGGGCCCACATTGATTTTGTTAGTCACTTTCAATCAGATATCATATTCAAAACTGCAAACATTAATCTCTGCCCCATGATAAAATGAGTAAAAATGAAGGAAATTTGCTGTAGAATGGCAAAAAAATCTTCTCTCAGCACCATGGCAAAATGTGTACAATTTTAACTGTTTCGTTTTGCCCAAACAAAATGTAACTTAGGGCCCCCAACAAAATGTAACTTAGGGCCCCCCAACAAAATGTAACTTAGGGCCCCCAACAAAATGTAACTTAGGGCCCCCAAACAAAATGTAACTTAAGGCCCCCCAACAAAATGTAACTTAGGGCCCCCAAAAGGCTAGGGCCGGCTCTGACTGCATGTGTGGGTATAGATGTGGGTATGGATGTGGGTATTGATGTGGGCATGGATGTGGGTATAGATGTGGGTGTAGATGTGGGTATGGATGTGGGTATGAATGTGGATATAGATGTGGGTGTAGATGTGGGTATAGATATGGGTATGGATGTGGGTGTAGATGTGGGTATGGATGTGGGTATGGATGTGGGTATAGATGTGGGTATGGATGTGGGTATAGATGTGGGTATGGATGTGGGTATGGATGTGGGTATGGATGGGTATGAATGTAGGTAGATGTGGGTATAGATGTGGGTATGGATGTGGGTATGGATGTGGGTATGGATGTGGGTATAGATGTGGGTATAGATGTGGGTATGGATGTGTGTATAGATGTGGGTATAGATCCGGGTATAGATGTGGGTATGGATGTGGGTATGGATGTGGGCATAGATGTGCGTATAGATGTGGGTATGGATGTGGGTATAGATGTGGGTATGGATGTGGGTATGGATGTGGGTATGGATGTGGGTATGAATGTGGTATAGATGTGGGTATAGAGGTGGGTATAGATGTGGGTATGGATGTGGGTATGGATGTGGGTATGGATGTGGGTATGAATGTGGGTATAGGTGTGGGTATAGATGTGGGTATAGATGTGGGTATGGATGTGGGTGTAGATGTGGGTATGGATGTGGGTATGGATGTGGGTATAGATGTGGGTATGGATGTGGGTATAGATGTGGGTATGGATGTGGGTATGGATGTGGGCATGGATGTGGGAATATATGTGGGCATGGATGTGGGTATAGATATGGGTATGGATGTGGGTATAGATGTGGGTATAGATGTAGGTATAGATGTGGGTATGGATGTGGGTATGGATGTGGTATGGATGTGGGTATGAATGTGGGTATAGGTGGGGTATAGATGTGGGTATAGATGTGGGTATGGATGTGGGTGTAGATGTGGGTATGGATGTGGGTATAGATGTGGGTATGGATGTGGGTATAGATGTGGGTATGGATGTGGGTATGGATGTGGGTATGGACGTGGGTATGAATGTGGGTATAGATGTGGGTATAGATGTGGGTATGGATGAGGGCATGGATGTGGGTATAGATGTGGGTATAGATGTGGGTATGGATGTGGGTACAGATGTGGGTATAGATGTGGGTATGGATGTGGGTATGGATGTGGGTATGGATGTGGGTACAGATGTGGGTATAGATGTGGGTATAGATGTGGGTATGGATGTGGGTATGGATGTGGGTATGGATGTGGGTACAGATGTGGGTATAGATGTGGGTATATGTGGGTATAGCTTTGATATAGATGTGGGTATGGATGTGGGTATAGATGTGGGTATAGATGTGGGTATGGATGTGGGTATAGATGTGGGTATAGATGTGGGTATAGATGTGGGTATGCAGTCCCACCTGAGCCACCGCTGCCCGTCAGATGAGTTCAGATGTTTTGTGGCCCCCACACCACCATCAAAGTTGCCCATCCCTGGCCTAGACAAACAAACAAACAAACAAACAGGCAGGCAGGCAGGCAGACAGACAGGCAGGCAGGCAGGCAGGCAGGCAGGCAGGCAGGCAGGCAGGCAGACAGACAGACAGACAGACAGACAGACAGACAGACAGACAGACAGACAGACAGACAGACAGACAGACAGACATATAGGCAGACAGACGGACGGACGGACGGACGGACGGACGGACGGACGGACGGACGGACGGACGGACAGACAGACAGACAGACAGACAGACAGACAGACAGACAGACAGACAGACAGATAGACAGGCTGGCAGACAGAGTGTAACTAACAGACAGTTTTGTTATATTTCATTCTCCTGTGATGTGTATAATGTGTAATATTGGATTGTTAAAAGCCCCTAACCATGTGTGTGAGGTGTATACGTTTGCACCGCGAGAGCTGAACCGCAGCGCGTAAAAATTGTCTCTCCTTTGTTGCAACACTCACTGCGAGTTCCAAACTGCCTCTGGAAGCAACGTCAGCACAAGACCTGTTCATCGGGAGCTTCATGAAATGGGTTTCCACGGCCGAGCAGCCGCACACTAGCCTAAGATCACCATGCGCAATGTCAAGCGTTGGCTGGAGTGGTGTAAAACTCACTGCCATTGGACTCTGGAGCAGTGGAAACATGTTGTCTAGAGTGATGAATCATACTTCACCATCTGGCAGTCTGACGGACGAGTCTGGGTTTGGCAGATGCCAGGAGAACGTTTACCTGCCCCAATGCATAGTGCCAACTGTAAAGTTTGGTGGAGGAGGAATAATGGTCTGGGGCTGTTTTTTTCATGGTTTGGACCCCTTAGTTCCAGTGAAGGGAAATCTTAACGCTACAGCATACTATGACATTCTAGACAATTCTGTGTGGAAGAACTTGACTTGGCCTGCACAGAGCCCTGAACAAACACCATTGAGCACCTTTGGGAGGAACTGGAACACTGACTGCGAGCCAGGCCGACCGCCCAACATCAGTGCCCGACCTCACTAATGCTCTTGTGCCTGAATGGAAGCAAGTCCCCGCAGCAATGTTCCAACATCAATGAAGAGTGGAGGCTGTTATAGCAGCAATGTTCCAACATCTAGTGGAAAGCCTTTCCAGAAGAGTGGAGGCTGTTATAGCAGCAATGTTCCAACATCTAGTGGAAAGCCTTTCCAGAAGAGTGGAGGCTGTTATAGCAGCAATGGTCCAACATCTAGTGGAAAGCCTTTCCAGAAGAGTGGAGGCTGTTATAGCAGCAATGTTCCAACATCTAGTGGAAAACCTTCCCAGAAGACTGGAGGCTGTTATAGCAGCAATGTTCCAACATCTAGTGGAAAGCCTTCCCAGAAGAGTGGAGGCTGTTATAGCAGCAATGGTCCAACATCTAGTGGAAAGCCTTCCCAGAAGACTGGAGGCTGTTATAGCAGCAATGTTCCAACACCCAGTGGAAATCCTTCCCAGAAGACTGGAGGCTGTTATAGCAGCAATGTTCCAACATCTAGTGGAAAGCCTTCCCAGAAGAGTGGAGGCTGTTATAGCAGCAATGTTCCAACATCAATGAAGAGTGGAGGCTGTTATAGCAGCAATGTGTCCAACATCAATGAAGAGTGGAGGCTGTTATAGCAGCAATGTTCCAACATCAATGAAGAGTGGAGGCTGTTATAGCAGCAATGTTCCAACATCAATGAAGAGTGGAGGCTGTTATAGCAGCAATGTTCCAACATCAATGAAGAGTGGAGGCTGTTATAGCAGCAATGTTCCAACATCTAGTGGAAAGCCTTCCCAGAAGACTGGAGGCTGTTATAGCAGCAAAGTTCCAACATCTAATGGAAATCCTTCCCAGAAGACTGGAGGCTGTTATAGCAGCAATGTCCCTACATCTAATGGAAAACCTTCCCAGAAGAGTAGAGGCTGTTATAGCAGCAAAGGGGGAACCAACTCCTTATTAATGCCCTTCATTTTGGAACACGAGCAGGTGTCCACATAGTTTTGGTCATGTTGATGATATTGTGTTGATGATAATAATAATGTGTTGATGATGGTATTGTGTTGATGATAATGTGTTGATGATGATGATGAGAATGTGTGGATGATATTGTGTTGTGTTGATGATATTGTGTCGATGATGATGATAATGTGTTGCTGATGATGATAATGTGTAGCCAATGATGATAATGTGTTGCTGATGATGATAATGTGTAGCCAATGATGATAATGTGTTGGTGATGATGATACTGTGTAGACAATGGTGATAATGTGTTTGTGATGATGATAATTGTGTTGATGATAATGTGTTGTGATGGTGATAATGTGTTGTCGATGATGATAATGTGTTGGCGATGACGATACTGTGGAGATGATATCGTGGTGTGTTGGTGATAATGTGTTGATGATATCGTGTTGTGTTGATGATAATGTGTTGATGATATTGTGTTGGCGATGATGATAATGTGTTGGTGATGATGATAATGTGTTGGTGATGATGATGTGATGATGATGATGATGATATTGTGTTGATGATGATGATAACATGTATTGACACGTGTTTAATATAGACTAAGTTTCATGGTTTATTGTGTTGCTGGTAGTTGATGTGCTGTGTCTTTCCTCCTGTAGATATGGAGGACAGAGCCAGTGCAGGATCTTGGGGAAGTAGAAGTGCCCCTTCAAAGGTGAGGAATCAGCTGTGCTTAAAAACTGTAATAGATATCTTTAAAATCTACAATACAATACAATACAATACAACACAATACATTACAACACAACACAATACAATACAATGCAACACAATACAATACTATACATTACAATACAATACAACACAATACAATGCAATACTATACTATACATTACAACACAATACATTACAATACATTACAACACAACACAATACAATACAATACATTACAACACAATACAATACATTACAACACAATAAAATACAATGCAACACAATACAATATAATACAATACATTACACACAACACAACACATTACAATTAACCTATTATATTATGTAGAGATGGAACACTGTGTAAGCCATTAACCTATTATATTATGTAGAGATGGAACACTGTAAGCCATTAACCTATTATATTATGTAGAGATGGAACACTGTAAGCCATTAACCTATTATATTATGTAGAGATGGAACACTGTGTAAGCCACGGTTAATGACGGGGGAAGGGATATGAACCATGAGAACAAAGATTTGACTATGTTAATACATTGTTTAACATACTTGAATGGACCTCTACATTTCACAGGCAGTGTGCTACAGAGACGGTTAGTGTATGGTAGGCTTGAGCGGTATTCAGATTGTCATACCTTCGAACCTTGTGCAATACCTGGATATTCAGTAATACTTGCACTGAACATAGGGGGCGCTATTTTCAAAACTCACTGAGCCTTTGATAAAACCGATAGTTAGTAATGCTAACAAGTACATGTAAAATCCCATAGAGAATGCTAACTAAATGCTAACCAGCGTATTGCAAACATGTTATATTCTCTGACCTAAACTATTTTCAGGACAGACATCCCTGCTCATAAAGTTAAACAAGGAACTCAAAAATGCTATTCACAGTTTGCTGCACAAAACAAATATTAAACAGCAAGGCTCTTAATCCAGGAGGGGATTCTCTGCTGTTACCGTCAAGCTTTATTTTGGAAGCAGCTAACCACTTAGCTAGATAGCTAACTCATCTCCTAACATATTGCACAAGTTGACTGCAGTTATTTACTTAAAAAAGTATTCTACAAATATTAAAATGTGTTAAAAACGCCAAAGGAAAAATAGTTTCGACAGTATTGACGGTAATTGAAAAACCA
>NC_088239.1:84332510-84365010 GCF_036934945.1 Oncorhynchus masou masou
GAGATATAGAGACAGAGGGAGAGACAGAGGGGAGATGGAGGGAGAGAGGGAGAGATAGAGGGAGAGACAGACGGAGAGATGGAGGGAGAGAGGGAGAGATATAGAGACAGAGGGAGAGACAGAGGAAGAGATGGAGGGAGAGAGGGAGAGATGGAGGGAGAGAGAGGGAGAGACAGAGGGAGAGCGAGGGAGAGATAGAGGGAGAGACAGAGGGAGAGATAGAGGGAGAAATAGGGGGAGAGATAGAGAGATAGAGGAGAAATAGAGGGAGAGACAGAGGGAGAGATGGAGGAAAAGAGAGAGAGGGAGAAATAGAGGGAGAGATCGAGGAAGAGATAGAGAGGGAGAAATAGAGGGAGAGATAGAGGGATAAATAGAGGGATAGATGGAGAGATAGAGGGAGAAATAGAGGGAGAGATAGAGAGATAGAGGGAGAGAGGGAGAAATAGAGGGAGAGAGAGTGAGAGAGAGGGAGAGATAGAGGAAGAGATAGAGGGAGAAATAGAGGGAGAGATAGAGGGAGAGATAGAGGGAGAAACAGAGGGAGAGATAGAGGGAGAGATAGAGGGAGCGATGGAGAGAGAGAGGGAGAGAGATGGGGAGCCATGCAGGAATCCGAACGGTAGCCAAACACCTTAATTGTGATGCATTTCCCAATCCTCTCTCTTCCATTGTGGGGCGCTGCTCTGATGCCATATGGTCTAGCATGGAACATTTAACTTGTCAGCTGTAATGGATTGTCCTGGGAGATGATTTTAGCTTTCAGCGCTCGGCTCGGCGAGTCAGTTGGTCGGTCGCCGTCTCGCGTCTTCTCCTTCTCTGCGTTTTTGGGTTTTGCGCTGCAGGCTGTATACAGGATGAAGGATCGCTGAGGACCGGAGCGATCAGAGCGTTGATGTCGTAGAGTCAGTGAGGCACGGTTGATTCCCTGCTAGACGCTGACATGAACGCCACCAGAACTTTTACCGTAGTCACAGAGGTATTATCGTAGTCACTGGCCCAAACTTTACCTCATAGAAGCAGAATGAATATGCATTTCAATGGGAATTCCCACTCTAGTAATTCTATTTCTTTGCTTCACTTTAGTGACAGAGACAGTACTGTCGTCACTGGCCCTGATAAAGAGCAATTCACAACTCACAGCTTGCAAGAACACATTTGTTATGTTTTGACATGAATGACTATGGCCTCGCTTCGACCTCAATCACAATTTTCCTGAAAAAGAAGAGTGTAAAACTAACTCTAACACTTACAATTTATTTGTAATTTTTTATTGTAGGGGACAAGGTTTCCCCTCTCTCATCTCCACCCCACCTCACCCCCTACAGTTGGTTTCCCCTCTCTCATCTCCACCCCACCTCACCCCCTACAGTTGGTTTCCTCTCTCATCTCTACCCCACCTCACCACCTACAGTTGGTCTCCCCTCTCTCATCTCCACCCCACCTCACCCCCTACAGTTGGTTTCCCCTCTCTCATCTCCACCCCACCTCACCCCCTACAGTTGGTCTCCCCTCTCTCATCTCTACCCCACCTCACCCCCTACAGTTGGTCTCTCCTCTCTCATCTCTACCCCACCTCACCCCCTACAGTTGGTCTCCTCTCATCTCATCTCTACCTCCCCCCTCACCCCTACAGTTGGTCTCTCCTCTCTCATCTCTACCCCACCTCACCCCTACAGTTGGTTTCCTCTCTCATCTCTACCCCACCTCACCCCCTACAGTTGGTCTCTCCTCTCTCATCTCTACCCCACCTCACCACCTCACCCCCTACAGTTGGTCTCTCCTCTCTCATCTCTACCCCACCTCACCCCTTTACAGTTGGTCTCTCCTCTCTCATCTCTACCCCACCTCACCCCTTTACAGTTGGTCTCTCCTCTCTCATCTCTACCCCACCTCACCCCCTCACCCCTTTACAGTTGGTCTCTCCTCTCATCTCTACCCCACCTCACCCCTCACCCCTTTACAGTAGGTCTCTCCTCTCTCATCTCTACCCCGCCTCACCACCTCACCCCCTACAGTTGGTCTCTCCTCTCTCATCTCTACCCCACCTCACCCCTTTACAGTTGGTCTCTCCTCTCTCATCTCTACCCCACCTCACCCCCTACAGTTGGTCTCTCCTCTCATCTCTACCCCACCTCACCCCCTCACCCCTTTACAGTAGGTCTCTCCTCTCTCATCTCTACCCCACCTCACCCCCTACAGTTTGTCTGATTCACCTCATTTAGGCCACCTAACACCTGTCCATACCCAGCCAATTATCTGCAGTGTTATATACTGCCATTTTAGGAGGAGAGACAGAGATCAGAGATCAGAGAGACATAGCTGTCATATGTACATTCTCCATTTTCTCTAGTCTATATCCCCAATTTACACTGTGGATGTCGGAATTGTACTTTGTGTCCTATCGCGTTTCAAAGCCCTCTTTGTTTAACGACACGACTCTTGAAACTGAACCGTAGCCACAAACTCTTATGTTCCCTTCCTTTGCTCTTCCTGGTTGAAGAACATAGAGGATACAGAGAGAAAACACTTCTCTGAGTGACATCACTGTCAAGCTGAATTTCAAAATGGAAATGTCATATTTTTACATCTCTTCTCTAAGCAAAAGTAGAAAGGGACAGAAAATACCCAGAACACTCAGTATGTTGTTTTCTGGTCGTCATCGAAACCATGACGACAGAAACAGAAGAACGTTTGAAAAGAGGAGAAAAAAGAACACAGAAGTTGATGAGGATGAGAGAGAGAGACTATGTTTCTCCCCCTCTCCCCCTTCCTCTCTCCCGCCCCCTTCTCCACATCCCCCCCTTCTCTCCCCCTCCTCTCTCCCTCCCTGTGATTAGCCTAATCAATGGTGTCTGCCAAGCCTCTGAACCAGGCTGGGTGAGAATGAGGCTGAGTACTCGCCTCCACCTGGCCGAGAGTTGTGCCAGGGCCGCCACGGAGCGGGAGGGGGGGGGACTCTTCTACCCTCAATCTATGCTCCTCTCTACCATCGTTCTATTCCCCCGCCATCTCCCTCTACCAGTATCTAAGCTTCTACCCTCCATTAGGGCAGCTACAGAGAGGGGGAGGGGATGCCTACTTCTACCCTCCTCTACCCTCCTCTACCCTCTACCCTCCTCTACTCTCTACCAGCCTCTACCCTCCTCTACCCTGCTCTACCCTCTGCCAGCCTCTACACTCCTCTACCCTCTGCCAGCCTCTACCCTCCTCTACCCTCTACCAGCCTCTACCCTCCTTTACCTTCTACCAGCCTCTACCCTCCTCTACCCTGCTCTACCCTCATCTACCCTCCTTTACCCTCTACCAGCCTCTACTCTCCTCTAACCTCTACCCTCCTTTACCCTCTACCAGCCTCTACCCTCCTCTACCCTCTACCATTCTCTACCCTCCTCTACCCTCAACCCTCCTTTACCTTCTACCAGCCTCTACCCTCCCCTCCTCTACCCTGCTCTAACCTCCTCTACCCTCCTTTACCCTCTACCAGCCTCTACTCTCCTTTACCCTCTACCATTCTCTACCCTCCTCTACCCTCTACCCTCCTTTACCCTCTACCAGCCTCTACCCTCCTCTACCCTCTACCATTCTCTACCCTCCTCTACCCTCTACCCTCCTTTACCCTCTACCAGCCTCTACCCTCCTCTACTCTCTACCAGCCTCTACCCTCCTCTAATCTCTACCAGCCTCTACTCTCCTTTACCTTCTACCCTCCTTTACCTTCTACCAGCATCTACCCTCCTCTACCCTCTACCCTCCTCTACCCTCCTCTACCCTCCTTTACCTCCTCTACCCTCCTCTACCCTCCTTTACCTTCTACCAGCCTCTACTCTCCTTTACCCTCTACCATTCTCTACCCTCCTCTACCCTCTACCCTCCTTTACCCTCTACCAGCTTCTACCCTCCTCTACCCTCTACCATTATCTACCCCCTCTACCCTCTACCCTCTACCCTCCTCTACCCTCTACCAGCCTCTACTCTCCTTTACCTTCTACCCTCCTTTACCCTCTACCATTCTCTACCCTCCTCTACCCTCTACCAGCCTCTACCCTCCTCTACCCTGCTCTACCCTCTTCCCTCCTCTACCCTCCTTTACCCTCTACCAGCCTCTACCCTCCTCTACCGTCTACCAGCCTCTACCCTCCTCTACCCTCTACCAGCCTCTACCCTCTACCCTCCTCTACCCTCTACCCTCCTCTACCTTCTACCAGTCTCTACCCTCCTGTACCTTCTACTAGCCTCTACCCTCCTCTACCTTCTACCAGGGCAGCCACAGAGAAGGGGGACAGAGAACCCTCCATCCCCTGTCTACCCAACCTCCACCCATCTCTGCCACTCTCCAGCCCCCTCTACTCCCCTTTGTCCCATATAGATGGGCAAATATGCCAGGGAGCCACAGGGAGAGAGAGGGAGGAGATGCCATCTCCAGCCTCATACATCCCCCTCCTGCCACATCGCCACCCACAGTCTACGACCACCTGGTCTAGGTAGTGAATGAGATTAACCTCATAGGATTGGCATACTCTACAACAGGGCTCTCCAACCCTGTTCCTGGAGAGCTAACCTCCTGTAGGTTTTAACTCCAACCCTGTTCCTGGAGAGAAACCCTCCTGTAGGTTTTAACTCCAACCCCAGTTGTAACTAACCTGGATCAGTTTATCAACCAGCTAATTATTAGAATCAGGTGTTCCAGATTAGGGTTGGAGTTAAAACCTACAGGACAGTATCTCTCCAGGAACAGGGTTGGAGTTAAAACCTACAGGAGGGTCTCTCTCCAGGAACAGGGTTGGAGTTAAAACCTACAGGAGGGTTTCTCTCCAAGAACAGGGTTGGAGTTTAAACCTACAGGAGGTTAGCTCTCCAGGAACAGGGTTGGAGTTAAAACCTACAGGAGGGTTTCTCTCCAAGAACAGGGCTGGAGTTAAAACCTACAGGAGGTTAGCTCTCCAGGAACAGGGTTGGAGTTAAAACCTACAGGAGGTTAGCTCTCCAGGAACAGGGTTGGAGTTAAAACCTACAGGAGGGTTTCTCTCCAGGAACAGGGCTGGAGTTAAAACCTACAGGAGGTTAGCTCTCCATGAACAGGGTTGGAGTTAAAACCTACAGGAGGTTAGCTCTCCAGGAACAGGGTTGGAGTTAAAACCTACAGGAGGGTTTCTCTCCAGGAACAGGGCTGGAGTTAAAACCTACAGGAGGGTTTCTCTCCAGGAACAGGGCTGGAGTTAAAACCTACAGGAGGTTAGCTCTCTAGGAACAGGGTTGGAGTTAAAACCTACAGGAGGGTTTCTCTCCAAGAACAGGGTTGGTGTACAGTGATGGCATGCAGGTGAGGAGGCCCAGGAGAGCTGAGTGCCAGTTGACGCAGACTGACTGACTGACTGGTCGCAGGTTTGACGGCTGGGTTCCTGCAGTCTGTCTGCTCTTCTCCTCCTCTCCTCAGCAGCTGCAGCCTCTGCTGCTGTCTCCAGCTGTTCCTGACGAATCACCTGCTCTCCTCCACACAAAGCCACCGCGTCTCTCCATCCCTCCCTCCTCCCCATCACTTCATCCTCATTCTTTCCCTCTCCTCAGCTAGCGTGCAGTAATTATAGGAGACAAGGGAGGAGGGGGAGGTGGGTGAAGGCAGGGGGAGGTAGGGGGGGGTATCCATTAAGATTCTCAGAGAGAAAAATACAGTATTTGTATATGAAACTCAGGGAAAGGTTTTGGTTGGACAAGCTGTTTTGTAAGGTAGGTTTTAGTTGGACAAGCTGTTTTGTAAAGTTAGCTTTAACATGGGACATTCTGTATCCACAGGCATCCTAGTAACACATTCAGCATGATAACATTCAACATTGTAATTTAGTAAATGTATAATGTATGCATTTATTTCATTCGCACATTTTAAATCTCATCATTTTAGTTCAGATTTCATTTTTTTTTTATACCTTAATGCCTCTATATTTCCTATAACTGTAACATGTGGTGTCCCCCAAGGCTCGATGCTCGGACCCATTATATTATTATTATATCTAATCATCTTCTGCTCACAGATTTGTAGTCTTGAAACTCCTAGGAACTCCTCCCCTTTCCGGCGACATTGCTTTCAATGTCATCAGATGATGAATCACTACTCTGTTCCCACACTCACATATTCCCACATACTGAAATACGAGATGAATCTAGACCCAGGCCAAGTGTAATGCCTGGCAGCTTGTCAATGGGATGATGGTGGGATGGAGATGAGAAGGATAGGAGGAAGAGAGGGATGAGAGGAGTAATGGAAACTCTATGTATTATACATATGGACCTTCTCCTCATTATTGGTGATATGCCAGTCAGTCTTATTCAACTTCTGTGAGGCACTGTGAAGCTCGCATACATACCATTCCTGGAATGAGTATCTCCATTCTAGGGTTTCTATTTCTATGACCGGGGCCCCATCAGCATTGAGGGTGAAAACCATGGAAATAGCAGTCTTCCTGCTTCAGTTCCTTGCCACTGGTCCACAGAACATTGACTTGAATTGGGATTTCTGTGCTAGTAAATCCATTTCTATGGTGAAAAGACTGATCAGGGGAATTATTAAAACAACACTGAGCAGGGGAATTATTATTAAAACAACACTGATCAGGGGAATTATTATTAAAACAACACTGAACAGGGGAATTATTATTAAAACAACACTGAACAGGGGAATTATTATTAAAACAACACTGAGCAGGTGAATTATTAAAACAACACTGAGCAGGTGAATTATTATTAAAACAACACTGAGCAGGGGAATTATTATTAAAACAACACTGAGCAGGGAAATATTATTAAAACAACACTGAACAGGGGAATTATTATTAAAACAACACTGAGCAGGGGAATTATTAAAACAACACTGAGCAGGTGAATTATTAAAACAACACTGAGCAGGTGAATTATTCTTAAAACAAGAAGCAATCGTAACAGTAATATCAAGTAAACTATAAAGAAATTACCACAGCTACAGGACAATGAATATACATTATACACCTGTGTCTCCCTGCCTCATCCTCCCATAACGACTGTGTGTGCATTCACTGTTCCCCTTTTCATTAAAACAATCAAAACTTCTGCTGTTCACGCATTCATATTATTTAATAAACTAGCTTTTTTTTTAAATGGAATCTTCATTTTACTCGTCATGTCAGTTTAGAACAAATTCTTATTTACAATGACAGCCTACCGGGGAGCAGTGGGTTGAACTGCCTTGTTTAGGGGCAGAACGACAGCACTGATATTCAATCCAGGAACCTTTCGATTACTGGCCCAACGCTCTAACCATTAAGCTACCTGCCGCCCTAGCTAGAGTTGGCAACTAATTGTGGTCAAGTTCAATTGTTTCCTCTCTGCCTGAGTGGTCTTCTCCGTGACAATGATGGAGGAAGGTATCTAGCTGGCCTGCTAATTGTGGCAGCAGCTCTTTACTAAGGCCTGCCAGTTAATTACCATCCTGCTTTCATCTGTTGTCTCTCGTCGCCGCACTCCTCTGAAGTTTAACGCCATTCTCACAAACAAACAGGTGCTGTACTCTTTTGTCCTCCACAACTGTTTGAAGGCAGGAAGTGGTCTGATTTCTGTCTATGGTGTATGTGATTCCTGTCTGCTTATCTTGTGATTTCTTCTTTTGTTGATCTCTCTCTCTCTCTCTCTTTCTTTCTCTCTCTTCCCCTTTCTCTCTCTCTCTCTCTCTCTCTCTCTCTCTCTCTGTCTGTCTCTCTCTCTTTTTCTCTCTCTGTCTCTCTCTCCCTCTCTCTACCCCCCATCTCTCTCTCTCTCCCCCCCCTCTCTCTCCCTCTCTCTCTCCCCCCTCTGTCTTTCTCTCTCTCTCTGTCTCTCTCTCTCTCCCTTTCTCTCTCCCTTTTTCTCTATCTCTCTCTCTCTCATGAGAGTCATTTCAAATGGTCATTGTGATGTCTGTAGAATGGCCGATCAGGTGTGGGTCTCTATGTGGGGAGATGAAGGACATTAAATAAAATGTATTTGGCTGTGAGATACTGTAGCTAGCATCAGGTGTGTAGGAGGAGTGGTCTTGATGGCATATGTGTATATGTGCTTGTGTGTGTGTGCATGTGTTTGATGGCGTGGGTGGGCGAGAGACAGTGACATGTTCGAGACACAGAAAGACAGCGAGAAATGACAGGTCAGGTGACAGGAAACTCATCACAGCAGAGCAGCGTCCAAAAGGTGCTATGGTGATTGGCCGAGGTCACTATGACCCCCTGACCCCTCTGTCCTCACATGACATAGCCTCTCGCTCTCCCATGCCATCACACACACACACACACACACACACACACACACACACACACACACACACACACACACACACACACACAAAATGTCAGACTGAGGAGGAGGACGGAGAATCTCACACATCCCATGATCCTCTCAATTCACACATGTAATAGGACAAATAAAAGCAAATTATTGTATCAGAAGGTAACCTCGAGGTTATAGGTCGCTGGTTTGAACACCGGAGTGAAACATCTGTCGTTGTGTCCTCGAGCAAGGCACTTAAACCTAATTGCTCAAAGGACGCTGGACAATGGTGACCCTGGCCATGACCCCACTCCCCTGCGGGTGTCTCAAGAAACACATTAAATATTTGTGTGTAACAGGACAAACAACCTAGTGTGGTTAAAGACTTAGTAACTTGTAGTCTGGTTACCTATAACTACAAACATAACATTATGTTTTTTGGGGGTTATTGCATATTTATGAACTTATTTCCGGAGATCTTATTGTTCGTTATTACTGCAACTCAGCCATCAATCTGTATGTCTCTGCGCCATGTTTGAGACTAGTGGTAGGCTAGTAGTTACAGCGTTGGGCCAGTTTCCGAAGGTTGCTAGATCGAATCCCTGAGCTGACAAGGTACACGTCTGTCGTTCTGCCCCTGAACATGGCAGTTAACCCACTGTTCCTAGGCCGTCATTGTAAATAAGAATGCTTCACCGTAGGGATGGTGCCAGGTTTCCTCCAGACGTGACGCTTGGCATTCAGGCCAAAGAGTTCAGTCTTGGTATCATCACACCAGAGAATCTTGTTTCTCGTGGTCTGAGAGTCCTTTACGTGCCTTTTGGCAAACTCCAAGCTGGCTGTCATGTGCCTTTTACTGTGGAGTGTCTTCCGTCTGGCCACTCTACCATAAAGGCCTGATTGGTGGAGTGCTGCAGAGATGGTTGTCCTTCTGGAACTGTGGAGCTCTGTCAGAGTGACCATCGGGTTCTGGGCACCTCTCTGACCAAGACCCTTCTCCCCTGATTGCTCAGTTTGGCTGGGTCGGCCAGCTCTCGGAAGAGTCTTGGTGGTTCCAAACTTCTTCCATTTAAGAATTGTATTTATTTATATTTTTTATGTCACCTTTATTTAACCAGGTATGCAAGTTGAGAACAAGTTCTCATTTACAATTGCGACCTCTGGTCAAGATAAAGCAAAGCAGTTTGACACATACAACGACACAGAGTTACACATGGAGCAAAACAAACATACAGTCAATAATACAGTATAAACAAGTCTAGATACGATATGAGCAAATGAGGTGAGATAAGGGAGGTAAAGGCAAAAAAAGGCCATGGTGGCAAAGTAAATACAATATAGCAAGTAAAACACTGGAATGATAGAGGCCATTGTGTTCTTGGGGACCTTCAATGCTGCAGAAATGTTTTGGTACCCTTCCCCAGATCTGTGCCTCGACACAATCCTGTCTCGGAGCTCTACGGACAATTCCTTCGACCTCATGGCTTGGTTTTTCCTCTGACATACACTGTCAACTGTGGGCCCTTATATAGACAGGTGTGTGTCTGTCCAAATCATGTCCAATCAATGGAATTTACCACAGGTGGACTCCAATCAAGTTGTAGAAACATCTCAAGGATGATCAACCGAAACAGGATGCACCTGAGCGCAATTTTGAGTCTCATAGCAAAGGGTCTGAATACTAATGTCGATACGGTATTTATTTGTTATTGTAAATATATATAAATTGGCAAAAAAATATCTGTTTTCTCTTTGTCATCATGGGGTATTGTGTTGTGATGTCATCATGGGGTATTGTGTTGTGATGTCATCATGGGGTTTTGTGTTGTGATGTCATCATGGGGTATTGTGTTGTGATGTCATCATGGGGTATTGTGTTGTGATGTCATCATGGGGTATTGTGTTGTGATGTCATCATGGGGTATTGTGTTGTGATGTCATCATGGGGTATTGTGTTGTGATGTCATCATGGGGTATTGTGTTGTGATGTCATCATGGGGTATTGTGTTGTGATGTCATCATGGGGTATTGTGTTGTGATGTCATCATGGGGTATTGTGTTGTGATGTCATCATGGGGTATTGTGTTGTGATGTCATCATGGGGTATTGTGTTGTGATGTCATCATGGGGTATTGTGTTGTGATGTCATCACGGGGTATTGTGTTGTGATGTCATCATGGGGTATTGTGTTGTGATGTCATCATGGGGTATTGTGTTGTGATGTCATCATGGGGTATTGTGTTGTGATGTCATCATGGGGTATTGTGTTGTGATGTCATCATGGGGTATTGTGTGTAGATTGATGAAGAATTGAATCCATTTTAGAGAATGAGGCTGTAACGTCACAAGGTGTGGAACAAGTCAAGGGGTCTGAATACTTTCCCTGTACATGACGGTCCCGGCTGATTCATAAAGTAGCTAGGTGGTTAGAGCTGTCGTACACTGTGGAATAGCATGCACTTCTTGTCATTTCCCACAACAAAGCTTGCTTTTATATCCAGTTCTATAGAATGGAATCGGGGGGGGTCACTCCACCGAGAAAACGGTTGAGTGAGTTAAATAGAAGAAAACATGAAGTCGTTGTCCTGACTATCCCTTTGTCCTCTATAACATACTATTCGTCTTCAATTAGGATAGCTATGGTAATGAGGGCCATTTGGGTTGAACCTGCTTAACGGTAACATTGGATTGTTTGATC
The DNA here is from genome assembly GCF_036934945.1 of Oncorhynchus masou masou. Taxonomy (NCBI): domain Eukaryota; kingdom Metazoa; phylum Chordata; class Actinopteri; order Salmoniformes; family Salmonidae; genus Oncorhynchus; species Oncorhynchus masou. The sequence continues at coordinate 84,343,477 of NC_088239.1, forward strand.
ACCGATGTTCCAGAGTTCCGACTTTTAAACAGGTTCCAAAGATTCTACTTCTATGTATTTTTCTGATGCAGTTTTCCAGTTGGGGATCCCACCCTTCCGTTCCGTGTTGATGCGTCTCGTGGATTTCAGCTTCATCTTCCCTGGAAAATAAGTGAAAGATATGTTAAATCACCTAAGACAATTTTGGTTTAAAATAAAGATTGCCTCATTAGTTCACATCACAATATCTAAACAACAATTGTAGCTTTAACTCTAGCATCCCTTCTTTGTTTGCTATATCAATAATAGCTCCGAGTTAGATTCTGCTGTCTTTAGTAAATCCTGAACGTTGTTCTAGGAGATTTCTCTATGTTTTGGTCTCGTGAGCATAATTGAGTGCAGTGTTCATTGTTCATTTGTTTAGGTTTTAGTGTTGTGTAAAATGTACATAATGCTCTGTGTATGTCTCCAACTACTATTGTGTCTCAGACATTGTGGAAACGGTACCCCAAATCCTCCAGACAAAGAGAATGGATTCTAAAAATGAAAGAATTAAATCTTAAGAATTTCTCCATTCCAGTGCCTTCATGAAGATCCACCCCCCCACCCAAAAAGGGATGAATAAAAATAAATTAAAAAACAAAAACAAGACAATACAAAAAAAAAAATCAGAAACACAAAAATAAATCTAGACGACACCAGGAGTTGACATGCCGTGTTTCAGGTGTATATCGGAACCTAAAGATCAGACGACACGATGAAACGATAGATCCTGAGGAGGATGTAAACACAAAGCCAAACCGGTGAAACCAAAGCCGTCTGAAACCAGAGACCATTTGGGCTCTAATGCCATCCTTATGCATCTTTTAGTAGCTTTAGCCGTAGGGCTTGGCAGTGCCACCATTGTCACCGTGCCAACAAAAATCTGCAGTGCCTGCCGCATTTCAGCAAACGACTGGGGTTTGTCTGAAAACACACAAACACATTCGCAGCGGAATTAGACAGACACAAAACCAAAACTTGCTATTTTATCAATGGTTATTGGTTGACAAAAAAAAAAAAAAACAGTTTGTAGGGGTACCTATGACTTCATAAAAATATATAAAAAATGTATCATTTGTAAAATAGGTCAGGAATCAGCCCTTCAAACAAAGTCAATTATTTTTCTTTGTGTGTATGTCAATCTTGATTCTACCATAGTTTTTTCTCGAGTAATATCAGTATACATATTAGTGTGTCTTGTCTTGTTGTTGTTTTATTGATTCCTGGGAGGGGGAGGGGTCTGGATAATGAAGCCTGTGTGGGGGAGGGGTCTGGATATCTGTGAGGGGGAGGGGTCTGGATATACATATTAGTGGGGGAGGGTTCTGGTCTTGTCTTGTTGTTGTTTTATTGATTCCTGGGAGGGGGAGGGGTCTGGATAATGAAGCCTGTGAGGGGGAGGGGTCTGGATAATGAAGCCTGTGAGGGGGAGGGGTCTGGATAATGAAGCTGTGTGGGGGTGGGGTCTGGATAATGAAGCCTGTGTGGGGGAGGGGTCTGGATAATGAAGCCTGTGTGGGGGAGGGGTCTGGATAATGAAGCCTGTGAGGGGGAGGGGTGGATAATGGGGAGGGGGGGGTCTGGATAATGAAGCCTGTGTGGGGGGAGGGGTCTGGATAATGAAGCCTGTGAGCCTGTGGGGAGGGGTCTGGATAATGAAGCCTGTGTGGGGGAGGGGTCTGGATAATGAAGCCTGGGAGGGGTCTGGATAATGGGGAGGGGGGGGTCTGGATAATGAAGCCTGTGAGGGGGGGGGGGATCTGAATAATGAAGCCTGTGTGGGGGAGGGGTCTGGATAATGAAGCCTGTGTGGGGGAGGGGTCTGGATAATGAAGCCTGTGAGGGGGAGGGGTCTGGATAATGAATGAAGTCTGATAATGAGCCTGTGGGGGAGGGGTCTGGATAATGAAGCCTGTGTGGGGGAGGGGTCTTTATAATGAAGCCTGTTTTGCATCGGGGCACCTGCCTAGAATGTAATCACGCGTATTCTAAAGAAGTTAAGAAGTGCACAGCTTTCCTCTCATAGGGCTCCTGGTGAAGGTTGTTTCCCCTTGGGTTTCAGCCCACCATCCTGGCGATGACCTGTCTATAGGTTTTATGAAACCTCCTGTTATGTCGCAGTGCCTCCGAACACAAATGTGTAAATGTATTGATCGTATTTATAGCTGACAAATATGGACATATTGGTCTCTCGAATTTCACTGCTGTTAGATTGATTTATTTTTCTTTATATTGTCATTTTATTTTTGTCAACGATTTACACAAAATCCTCAGTAATGTCAAAGTTGGAGAAATATTCAAACATTTGTAAAAAAATATATATAAAAAAATACTAATAATAAAAAAAAAATGTATCTTGATTAGATAATTATTCACCCCCCTGAGTCAATACATGTTACAAACACAGTTGACAGCGATTACAGCTGTGAGTCTTTCTGGGTTGGCCTCAAAGAGCTTTTCACACCTGGATTGTACAACATTTGCGCATAATTATTTCCCAAAAAATCTTCAAGCTCTGAAGTTTGTTGTCAATCATTACCAGACAGCCATTTTTAAATATTGCTGTAGATTTTCAAGCTGATTTAAGTCTAATCTGCAAGTAGTCTTCTTGGTAATCAACTCCAGTGTATATTTGGCCATGTGTTTTAGGTTATTGTCCTGCTGAAAGGTGAATTTGTTTCTGAGTGTCTGTTTTGAAAGCAGACTGAAGCAGGTTTTCCTCTAGGATTTTGCCTGTGCTTATAGCCTTATTCTGTTTATTTTCATCCAAAACAACTCCCTAGTTCTTGCCGATGACACGTTTACCCATAACATGATGCAGCCACAACCATGCATGAAAATATGTAGAGTGGTACTCAGTGATGTATTGTGGCCTCATGGTGAAATCCCTGAGCTGTTTCCTTCCTCTCTGGCAACTGAGTTAGGAAGGACACAGGTCTGTATCTTTGTAGTGGCTCGTTGTATCCATCCAAAGTGTAATTAATGACTTCACCGTGCTCAAAGGAATTTTCTGATAAATAGCTCTATCTCCAGGCCATCAGACTGTTGAACAGTCACCACTAGCCGGCATCCGCCCAGTACCCTGCCCTGAACCTTAGTCACTGTTACTAGCCTCCTACCACCCGGTACTCTACCCTGAACCTTAGTCACTGTTACTAGCAGCTCCAGTACTCACCCTGAACCTTAGTCACTGTTACTCGGTACTCCCTGAACCTTAGTCACTGTTACTAGCCAGCTACCACCCGGTACTCTACCCTGAACCTTAGTCACTGTTACTAGCCAGCTACCACACGGTACTCTACCCTGAACCTTAGTCACTGTTACTAGCCAGCTACCACCCAGTATTCTACCCTGAACCTTAGTCACTGTTACTAGCCGGCTACCACCCGGTACTCTACCCTGAACCTTAGTCACTGTTACTAGCCGGCTACCACCCGGTACTCTACCCTGAACCTTAGTCACTGTTACTAGCCAGCTACCACCCAGTACTGTACCCCGGATGCCCTATGTACATAGTCATTGAACACGGGTCACTTTAGTAATGTTTACATAATGTTTTACCCGCTACATATGTATAGACCGTATTCTAGTCAAGACTCATCCTATATAACTGCTGCTGTAATACCTTTTCTATTAATTTACTGTCTATACCTTCTATACCTTCTATACATTCTATACTATAACTACTGCCTATACCTTCTATACCTTCTATACTATAACTACTGTCTATACCTTCTATACCTTCTATACTATAACTACTGTCTATACCTTCTATACCTTCTATACTATAACTACTGTCTATACCTTCTATACTATAACTAATGTCTATACCTTCTATACTATAACTACTGTCTATACCTTCTATACCTTCTATACTATAACTACTGCCTATACCTTCTATACCTTCTATACTATAACTACTGTCTACACCTTCTATACCTTCTATACTATAACTACTGTCTATACCTTCTATACTATAACTACTGTCTACACCTTCTATACCTTCTATACTATAACTACTGTCTATACCTTCTATACTATAACTACTGTCTATACCTTCTATACTATAACTACTGTCTATACCTTCTATACTATAACTACTGTCTATACCTTCTATACTATAACTACTGTCTATACCTTCTATACTATAACTACTGTCTATACCTTCTATACACACCATCCTATATAACTACTGTCTATACCTTCTATACTATAACTACTGTCTACACCTTCTATACCTTCTATACTATAACTACTGTCTATACCTTCTATACTATAACTACTGTCTATACCTTCTATACTATAACTACTGTCTATACCTTCTATACACACCATCCTATATAACTACAGTCTATACCTTCTATACCTTCTATACTATAACTACTGTCTATACCTTCTATACCTTCTATACTATAACTACTGTCTATACCTTCTATACACACCATCCTATATAACTACTGTCTATACACACCATCCTATATAACTACTGTCTATACACACCATCCTATATAACTACTGTCTATACACACCATCCTATATAACTACTGTCTAAACACACCATCCTATATAACTACTGTCTAAACACACCATCTATATAACTACTGTCTATACACACCATCCTGTATAACTACTGTCTATACATATATCCTATATAACTACTGTCTAAACACACCATCCTATATAACTACTGTCTAAACACACCATCATATATATATATATATATTTCTATATCTTTCTTTCTTTCTTTCTGATTTTGGGGGGATTTGTTTGTATTGTTTTGTATTGTTCAGTAATACTGCACTTTTGGATATAGAAACATAAGCAATTAGCTACACATACAATAACATCTGCAAAATTTGATTTGATTTGAATGTCTGCTTTTTCAAAATGTATTTACCCATCTACCAATAGTAAATGTTTACCCATCTACCAATAGGAGCCCTTGTTTGCGAGCCATTGGAAAACCTCCCTGGTCTTTGTGGTTGAATGTGTGTTTGAAATTCACTGCTCGACTGAGGGATCTTACAGATAATTGTATGTGTGGCGGTACAGAGATGAGGTAGTCACTCAGAAATCATGTTAAACACTGTTATTGCACACAGAGTGAGTTTGTGCAACTTATTATGTGACTTGTTAAGCAAATATTTACTCCTGAACTTCTTTAAGCTTGTCATAACAAAAGGGGTTGAATGCCTATTAACTCAAGATAATTTCAGTTTTACATTTTTTTTAAATAAATTTGTAAATATTTCTAAAAACAATAATTATTCCTCTTTGACATTATGGGGTATTGTGTGTCGGATAGTGACACAACATCTCAATCGAATCGATTTTAAATTCATGCTGTTAACACGACAAAATGTGTAGACAGTCGATGAGTGTGAATTATTACTGAAGGCACTGTATTCATTAGCTTCAGTACCAAGGAATCGGCGTCTGTTGGAAACCTGATGGCTCCTCATCGACCAAATGTGGCAAATACAATTTAAAAAATAAAATAAAATAATAAATAAAAAATGTGGCGCTTTCTAAAGCTTTTCTAAAACAGAAACAATGTTTTTTTTTAATTTTTTACGCACTATGTCTTTATATTTTAGTTGATCTCAGTCCTGTGTTTAGAAGCCAGCTCCCTATGACTTCTATGGCTTCCCTCAGTACCTTGTAGACTTGATCTGTGTCTCAAATGACACCACGTTCCCTATGTAGGGCACTACTGTTGACCAGAGCCATCTATATATATATATATATATATATATATATATATATATATATATATATATATATATATATATATATATATATATATAGGGAATAGGGGGCCATTTGGGACACAAACCCTTTGTTGGAGTTCTGGAAGGATGCCCATTGATGTCATGGAAACAGTTGAATTGCTGAGAATGATTCATGTCTGCCCCGACCTACCGTCCTCCCCCACATGAAACAGCAATAGATGGTTTAACCCTTCACACCATCTCACCCCTCCTTCCCTCCCTCTATCTCACCCCTCCATCTCACTCCTCTATCTCACCCCTCCTTCCCTCCCTCTATCTCACCCCTCCATCTCACCCCTCCTTCCTACCTCTCCATCCCTCCCTCTATCTCACCCCTCCTTCCCTCCCTCTATCTCACCCCTCCCTCACCCCTCCTTCCTACCTCTCCATCCCTCCCTCTATCTCACCCCTCCATCCCACCCCTCCATCTCGCCCCTCTATCTCACCCCTCTATCTCACCCCTCTATCTTAGCCCTCTATCTCATCCCTCTATCTCACCCCTTTATCTCACCCCTCTATCTCATTCCTCCTTGTCTGCAGACATCACATACGTACAGGACCTTTAGTCACGTGTTTGTCTATCTGGCCGAAGTATGCCAAGAAATATAGCATCTCAATATTCCCTTTTTCAGAGAAAACTCCTATATTTTGCCTCCCAATGTCTGTCAAAGAAATTGGAACTTTGTAGTCTTGTCTTCCGCCTCGACAATAGTCAATGATAACGGGTCACCGCGTTTCCGTTAGAGGCTGTGACAAGGCAAAAAAGAAGGAAGCGAGAAAAGAAAGTCCAACTGAATATCAATACAAGCATGCAGGTATCGTTTAGATTGTAAAAGGTGTTTTGGTGGATCATTGAATCACGGAAAGAGGACAGCGTTTTTGTTGTTGTTGTTGTTGTTGTTGTTGTTGTTGTTGTTGTTGTTGTTGTTGTTGTTGTTGCTGTTGTTGTTGTTGTTGTTGTTGTTGTTGTTTTGTTGTTGTTGTTGTTGTTGTTGTTGTAAAGTTGGCCTGTGTGAGGTTTCTTTAGATGGAAACATGACAAGGGGAAAAAGAGTTCTGAGCCCCAACTTCTTCACAACTAACGTGTTTTCTCCTTGCCTCTCAGTCTTCATGCCAAGTCCACTCCTGTAGATATATCAGGGATTCTCACTGTCTTTTGTTCCTTATTTCAACCACTTTTCTCTTCATATATTTACTTATAGTCGTCGGTTTTTAGCTTCCTCAATAATTGACACAAAAAAAAAGATACCAAAAAAAATGTATTCCACTTAAATTTAAATGAATTTGAGATTTATTCCATATAGTTCAAAGTCAGGACAAGCCTTCACATGCATTATAGCAAATAGAGAGATTAGCCATCATCCCATGGCACCCGTATCGTGCATTTTAAAACCAACCGGATCCTACGATGTTGTCAAACCTGTTTAAAATCTCCTTTCTCTGCTCGGCTTTGCCCTGGCTCAGTTGTGTGTTCCGATTTGAAAGCTTTCAAACCTTCTGTGTGGCATCGTTGTTCCGTTTTAACTTCAGATGCCGGGAACTTCCACCCACATCAGCCCTTTCGCTTTCTTCTTTTTCAACAACTTTATTTACAGGTTGTTTAGTTTCTTTATCCTTCCTTTGAATTTTCCTTGCAACCTTTGTCTTTACAGTTTATATGAAATAACTAAGAACATGTGGCGATTTAAAAACAAAACAAATCATTTAATAGTCTATTTATGTACAAGTAACGACAGCTTTAGGGAAAGTATTTCAATTATTTTCACAAAAGAGGACTAAAGTTTTATAGCAGCACATAATGCCCCAAACCCCCTTTTTCAAAGTAAGCTCAAAGAAGATAAAGTGTCCTCAAATTTACATTTTACATTTTGAGTCATTTAGCAGATTCTCTCATCCAGAGCAATTTACATTCAGTACATTCATCGTACGATAGTCCTAGGTGAGGACAACCACATATGACAGTCATAGGTAACTACATGTTTTCTCTCTGTAAAGTAACTTTCAGCAAAGTCTGAGCTAGTAAGGGGTTAAAATGAGTGTGAGTTCACGTAGCATCTGAAATTACACAGTCTAGTTTCGGGAAGGTATCGCTAAATGTTTCATTACATCACCAGTTTATATTCAGGTTTTAATTTAACAATTTACTAAATAAGCTAAACCTGTCCACCTAACTCAGTGTACAGCAGACAAATAGTATAGCCTAGTGTTTTGCCATGTGTTTTAAGCCAGACAAATCACGTAGTCTAGTCTAGGCTATACAAAAAAATGTATAGCCTGGTTTCATTGCGTTTTCTTCCACAAATCCTCACTTGTCCCGAGGCGGTGAACATTGTCGTTTTACTGTTTCCATGCAAGTCTTCCCTCATCTCCTTATGGAAAAGATGAATTTCCAGGGGCCAGCGTGACAAGACGGTGCCTTTGAGGGCCTCACTATGGAGCATATATATAGAGGATCTTGGCCGTGGAGCAGGATTCCAAGTCTTTACCCAGGGAAGAGCAGATATTCAGTCTGACTCAAAGGCAGCAGCGGATTCCCAGTTCAACACAAGGCACCGAGGAAGCAGAGAGACGCACACAATCCCCCCTTCAGACCCAGGGCCAAAGAGGCACACAATCCCCCCTTCAGACCCAGGGCCAAAGAGGCACACAATCCCCCTTCAGACCCAGGGCCAAAGAGGCACACAATCCCCCCCTTCAGACCCAGGGCCAAAGAGGCACACAATCCCCCCTTCAGACCCAGGGCCAAAGAGGCACACAATCCCCCCTTCAGACCCAGGGCCAAAGAGGCACACAATCCCCCCCCTTCAGACCCAGGGCCAAAGAGGCACACAACCCCCCCCTTCAGACCCAGGGCCCCCCCCCCTTCAGACCCAGGGCCAAAGAGGCACACAATCCCCCCTTCAGACCCAGGGCCAAAGAGGAGGACAGGCAGATCACATACCTAACAGGATCATTCAAAAGCAGGGAAGTCTGTGTAAAGTACAAGGGTTACTAGAAAGACTTCTTGTTGTCTTGTCGCAGGACAAACCCCCACCCGAAAAATATAGTATGTGGTAAACAGACATGATCCTTCTAGTATATAGTAAACATACATTATCCTTCTAGTATATAGTAAACATGCATTATCCTTCTAGTATAGAGTAAACAGACATGATCCTTCTATTATATAGTGAACATACTAGTATATAGTAAACATACATTATCCTTCTAGTATATAGTAAACATACATTATCCTTCTAGTATAGAGTAAACAGACATGATCCTTCTAGTATATAGTGAACATACTAGTATATAGTAAACATACATTATCCTTCTAGTATGTAGTAAACAGACATTATCCTTCTAGTATATAGTAAACACACATTATCCTCCTAGTATAGAGTAGCATACATGATCCTTCTATTATATAGTAAACAGACATGATCCTTCTAGTATATAGTAAACATACATTATCATTCTAGTATACAGTAAACATGCATTATCCTTCTAGTATATAGTAAACATACATGATCATTCTAGTGTATAGTAAACATACATTATCCTTCTAGTATAGAGTAAACAGACATGATCCTTCTAGTATATAGTAAACATACATTATCATTCTAGTATATAGTAAACGGACATGATCCTTCTAGTATAGAGTAAACAGACATGATCCTTCTAGTATATAGTAAACATACTAGTATATAGTAAACAGACATGATCCTTCTAGTATATAGTAAACATACTAGTATATAGTAAACAGACATTATCCTTCTAGATCCCTCTAGAGTAAACAGACATATAGTGTAAACATACTAGTATATAGTAAACAGACATGATCCTTTAGTATATAGTAAACATACTAGTATATATCGTAAACAGTAAACATTATCCTTCTATTATATAGTAAACAGACATTATCATTCTATTAAATAGTAAACGGACATTACCCTAAACAAATCATTTTGCATCCCTGAACATGACTAGTATATAGTAGTATATAGTAAACAGACATGTCATTCTATTTCGTAAACATACACTATCCTTCTATTATATAGTGACATTATCATTCTATTAAATAGTGCCTTTCAGCCAGTAGTATAGTCTGTCCCTGTCTGTTCTGCCCCAGGGGTATAGTCTGTCCCACTCTGTTCTGCCCCAGGGGTATAGTCTGTCCCTCTCTGTTCTGCCCCAGGGGTATAGTCTGTCCCACTCTGTTCTGCCCCAGGGGTATAGTCTGTCCCTCTCTGTTCTGCCCCAGGGGTATAGTCTGTCCCTCTCTGTTCTGCCCCAGGGGTATAGCCTGTCCCTGTCTGTTCTGCCCCAGGGTTATAGTCTGTCCCTCTCTGTTCTGCCCCAGGGGTATAGTCTGTCCCTCTCTGTTCTGCCCCAGGGGTATAGTCTGTCCCTGTCTGTTCTGCCCCAGGGGTATAGTCTGTCCCTCTCTGTTCTGCCCCAGGGGTATAGTCTGTCCATGTCTGTTCTGCCCCAGGGGTATAGTCTGTCCCTCTCTGTTCTGCCCCAGGGGTATAGTCTGTCCCTGTCTGTTCTGCCCCAGGGGTATAGTCTGTCCCTCTCTGTTCTGCCCCAGGGGTATAGTCTGTCCCTCTCTGTTCTGCCCCAGGGGTATAGTCTGTCCCTGTCTGTTCTGCCCCAGGGGTATAGTCTGTCCCTCTCTGTTCTGCCCCAGGGGTATAGTCTGGCCCTCTCTGTTCTGCCCCAGGGGGGGGTATAGTCTGTCCCTCTCTGCTCTGCCCCGGGGGGGTATAGTCTGTCCCTCTCTGTTCTGCCCCAGGGGTATAGCCTGTCCCTGTCTGTTCTGCCCCAGGGGTATAGTCTGTCCCTCTCTGTTCTGCCCCAGGGGTATAGCCTGTCCCTGTCTGTTCTGCCCCAGGGGTATAGTCTGTCCCTCTCTGTTCTGCCCCAGGGGTATAGTCTGTCCCTCTCTGTTCTGCCCCAGGGGTATAGTCTGTCCCTGTTCTGCCCCTGTTCTGCCCCAGGGGTATAGTCTGTCCCTCTCTGTTCTGCCCCAGGGGTATAGTCTGTCCCTCTCTGTTCTGCCCCAGGGGTCTGTCCCTCTCTGTTCTGCCCCAGGGGTATAGCCTGTCCCTGTCTGTTCTGCCCCAGGGGTATAGTCTGTCCCTCTCTGTTCTGCCCCAGGGGTATAGTCTGTCCCTGTCTGTTCTGCCCCAGGGGTATAGTCTGTCCCTGTCTGTTCTGCCCCAGGGGTATAGTCTGTCCCTCTCTGTTCTGCCCCAGGGGTATAGTCTGTCCCTCTCTGTTCTGCCCCAGGGGTATAGCCTGTCCCTGTCTGTTCTGCCCCAGGGGTATAGTCTGTCCCTGTCTGTTCTGCCCCAGGGGTATAGTCTGTCCCTCTCTGTTCTGCCCCAGGGGTATAGTCTGTCCCTCTCTGTTCTGCCCCAGGGGTATAGTCTGTCCCTCTCTGTTCTGCCCCAGGGGTATAGTCTGTCCCTCTCTGTTCTGCCCCAGGGGTATAGTCTGTTCTGCCCCAGGGGTCCCTCTCTGTTCTGCCCCAGGGGTATAGTCTGGCCCTCTCTGTTCTGCCCCAGGGGTATAGTCTGTCCCTCTCTGTTCTGCCCCAGGGGGTATAGTCTGTCCCTCTCTGTTCTGCCCCAGGGGTCTGTCCCTCTCTGTTCTGCCCCAGGGGTATAGTCTGTCCCTCTCTGTTCTGCCCCAGGGCTATAGTCTGTCCCTCTCTGTTCTGCCCCAGGGGTATAGTCTGTCCCTCTCTGTTCTGCCCCAGGGGTCTGTCCCTCTCTGTTCTGCCCCAGGGGTATAGTCTGTCCCTCTCTGTTCTGCCCCAGGGGTATAGTCTGTCCCTCTCTGTTCTGCCCCAGGGGTATAGTGTGTTAGCAGTGGCATCTGGGTCTGTCTCTGGGGTTACTATCTACAGTACTGGGTCTGTGCCCCTGGACTGGCAGACTTGGCACGTGTTAGTTCTGCCACATCTGACAGCGACGTCTTGGCACAGTTTGCGGTATATAGAGGCAGAGAGAGAAAACCTTTTCGCTCTCACTGAGGAATATTTAGTCGCGGTGTGCGTGTCGTGTTTGCTGAGTATTGACACGAGACGACTATCAGTTTGAAAGACTGGTACTAGTTGAGATTGGGGTCATTTGAGCTGTTAGATCTGTATTGTCTATTTATTGAAACAGCCTGAACAGAGCATTATGGGTACTGATTACATTAATGTGTTGCATACATTTCTTTTTCACATCCAAAGTGTTTCTTAGATGAAAAAATATTGTTTTGCCAAAACTAATCAATCCTACACTGACGATTATTTATGGAAGTTTGTTATGAAAAACAGGGTAATTAGGATTTTCAGCTAGATCATGAGTTTAGGTTTAAAAAATATATTTATATAATTGTTGCTGTAAAGAAAAAGAAAACTATAAAGAAAGAGACAAACAGGAAAAGAAAAACCATGAGAATGTTGTTTTGTACCTGCAGTAACCTAATCCCTACCCCCTAACCTTAACACCTACCCCCTAACCCCTAACCCTTAATCCCTACCCCCTAACCTTAATCCCTACCCCCTAACCTTAACCCCTAATCCCTACCCCCTAACCCCCTAACCTTAACCCCTAATCCCTACCCCTTACCTTAACTCCTAATCCCTACCCCTAACCTTAACACCTACCCCCTAACCTTAATCCCCTAATAACACTTACCCCCTAACCTTAACCCCTAATCCCTACCCCTAACCTTAACACCTACCCCCTAACCTTAACACCTACCCCCTAACCTTAACACCTACCCCTAACCTTAACACCTACCCCTAACCTTAACACCTACCCCCTAACCTTAACCCCTAATCCTTACCCCTAACCTTAACACCTACCCCCTAACCTTAACACCTACCCCCTAACCTTAACCCCTAATCCCTACCCCTAACCTTAACACCTACCCCCTAACCTTAACACCTACCCCCTAACCTTAACACCTACCCCCTAACCTTAACCCCTAACACCTACCCCTAACCTTAACCCCTAATCCCTACCCCTAACCTTAACCCCTACCCCCTACCCCCTAACCCCTTAATCCCTTCCCCCTAACCTTAACCCTAATCCCTACCCCCTAACCTTAACCCCTAATCCCTACCCCTAACCTTAACTCCTAATCCCTACCCCCTAACCTTAACCCCTAATCCCTACCCCTTACCTTAACTCCTAATCCCTACCCCCTAACCTTAACACCTACCCCCTAACCTTAACCCCTAATCCCTACCCCTTACCTTAACCCCTAATCCCTACCCCTAACCTTAACCCCTACCCCCTACCCCCCCCTAACCTTAACACCTACCCCCTAACCTTAACCCCTAATCCCTACCCCTTACCTTAACTCCTAATCCCTACCCCTAACCTTAACCCCTAATCCCTACCCCTTACCTTAACTCCTAATCCCTACCCCTAACCTTAACCCCTACCCCCTACCCCCTAACCTTAACCCCTTCCCCCTAACCTTAACCCCTAATCCCTACCCCCTAACCTTAACCCCTACCCCTAACCTTAACCCCTAATCCCTACCCCCTAACCTTAACCCCTACCCCCTAACCTTAACCCCTAATCCCTACCCCCTAACCTTAACCCCTACCCCCTAAATTTAACCCCTAATCCCTACCCCCTAACCTTAACCCCTAACCTTAACCCCTAATCCCTACCCCCTAACCTTAACCCCTACCCCCTAACCTTAACCCCTAATCCCTACCCCTAAATTTAACCCCTAATCCCTACCCCTAAAATTTAACCCCTAATCCCTACCCCTTACCCTAACCCCTACCCCTAACCTTAACCCCTAATCCCTACCCCTAACCTTAACTCCTAATCCCTACCCCCTAACCTTAACCCCTAATCCCTACCCCCTAACCTTAACTCCTAATCCCTATCCCCTAACCTTAACTCCTAATCCCTACCCCCTAACCTTAACCCCTAATCCCTAACCTTAACTCCTAATCCCTAACCTTAACCCCTAATCCCTAATCCCTAACCTTAACCCCTAACTCCTAATCCCTAACCTTAACCCCTAACTCCTAACCCCTAACTCCTAACTCCTAACCCCTAACTCCTAATCCCTAACCCCTAACCCCTAACCCCTAACTCCTAACCCCTAATCCCTAACCCCTAACTCCTAACCCCTAACTCCTAACCCCTAACTCCTAACCCCTAACCTTTAACTCCTAACTCCTAATCCCTAACTTTAACCCCTAATCTCTAACTTTAACCCCTAACTCAGGGGCGGTAGGGTAGCCTAGTGGTTAGAGCGTTGGACTAGTAAGCGAAAGGTTGCAAGTTCAAATCCCTGAGCTAACAAGGTACAAATCTGTCGTTCTGCCCCTGAACAGGCAGTTAACCCACTGTTCCTAGGCCGTCATTGAAAATAAGAATTTGTTCTTAACTGACTTGCCTAGTAAAACAAAGGTAAAAAACAACAAAAAAACACTCCTAACCACCAACCCAAACTCCTTACTAACTCCAGAGTCTAATGTCATATATAGGTTAATAAATGTACCATAACAATGTTTGTCAGAGTCATACATCTTTAAGCAATAAGGCACGGAGGGGGTGTGGTATATGGCCAATATACTACATGCTAAGAGCTGTTCTCGGCACGGCACAACGCTGAGTGCCTGGACACAGCCCTTAGCCATGGTATATTGGCTATATACCACAAACCCCCTTATTGCTATTTATAAGCTGTAATTAGTGGACTACAAATTAAATGTTTTGTCATACCCACGATAAACCACAGCTTTCAACCAATCAGCATTCAGGGCTTTTAACCACCTAGTTTATAAACTACGATAGATTACAATGGCCTTTAAAGTGGGGTCCGGTATGTGTACTTGTGTGTGTCTATACGCATGGTCACAGCAATGTAGTTCATTTTTACTTCCTGAGTCCCTGTTCAGTTGATTATCAGGTGTTCTGAGGAGAGGTGGCAGCCTATAACAGGCTATAACACCGGGGCAGAATTTCTCGACAAGATCTCAGACGGAAAACAAAACCCGTGAATAAAAGAACATTGTCCACACAGTCATAACGCTGTCATTGAAAAGCAGCCATTTTCCTTCCTGGTGGAGATGGTGAAAAGGACATTCTCTACATACAGTCGATATATTGTAGAATAGATTTAAACATGATTCAACTAGATTCAACTCTGTAACCAAGCATAATTTTAGTTGTTTGTGTGTGTGTGTGTGTGTGTGTGTGTGTGTGTGTGTGTGTGTGTGTGTGTGTGTGTGTGTGTGTGTGTGTGTGTGTGTGTGTGTGTGTGTGTGTGTGTGTGTGTTTGTGTGTGTGTGTGTCATCCTGCAGGTCTGTGTTCCCTTCCCTGACCGTATCCTCTTCTCTTGTAATTCCAATCCTTAAATCCTTAGGTACTCTCGCAACTAAATAAAATACCAGGGATTTTTGCTGTGTGTGTAATATATGTGTGTGTGTGTGTGTGTGTGTGTGTGTGTGTGTGTGTGTGTGTGTGTGTGTGTGTGTGTGTGTGTGTGTGTGTGTGTGTGTGTGTGTGTGTGTGTGTGTGTGTGTGTGTGTGTGTGTGTGTGTGTTTAAATTGGTGTTAGTAACAATACTATGATAATCTATTTAAATTGGTGTTATCAACAATACTATGATAATGTATTTAAATGGCTGTTATCAACAATACTATGATAATGTATTTAAATGGGTGTTATCAACAATACTATGATAATGTATTTAAATGGGTGGTAGCAACAATACTATGATAATGTATTTAAATCTATTTAAATGGGTGTAGGTTACAATGATATGATAATGTATTTAAATGTATTTAGATGGGTGTTGGTAACAATGATATGATAATGTATTTAAATGGGTGGTAGCGACAATACTATGATAATGTATTTAAATGGGTGTTGGTAACAATGATATGATAATGTATTGAACGGGATGTTAATAACAAAACAGTAATAGTAATTACATTTGCCTGAGGTGTTTACAATGTCAGTGGTGGATTTATGCTAGCTTGTGATTGTGTGTACTGTGTACGGTTAATGTGTGTGTACAACATACAGTGTGTGTACTGTGTATGGTTAATGTGTGTGTACAACATATGGTGTGTGTACTGTGTATGGTTAATGTGTGTGTACAACATACAGTGTGTGTACTGTGTACGGTTAATGTGTGTGTACAACATACAGTGTGTGTACTGTGTACGGTTAATGTGTGTGTACAACATACGGTGTGTGTACGCCATCTGAGTGTGTGGCGTGTATTGTGTTTCTACGGTGTCCGCGAGGCATGTGTGCACATGTACGGCATTGTGTATGGTTTGAGTGTGAGCCGTTCCTATGTGTGTGTGTGTGTGTGTGTGTGTGTGTGTGTGTTTGTGAGTGTGTGTGTGTGAGTGTGTGTGAGTGTGTGGGTGTCTTTGTGTGTGTGCCAAGATTATAGTCTACAGCTGGCTGCTGTCCGAGCCTGGCCCTGCAAAGCTGAGCTGAGGACGGTTAGGAAGCTGTAACCCAGCCGACCATGGTCTGGTATAGGCATATAATTACTAACGCTGTTGGTGTCTGTTTTTGAGGAGCTGTGTTGAGTACTGCAGTGTCTGTTGTTGAGACGCTGTGTTGAGTACTGCAGTGTCTGTTGTTGAGATGCTGTGTTGAGTACTGCAGTGTCTGTTGTTGAGATGCTGTGTTGAGTACTGTAGTGTCTGTTGTGCTGTGTTGAGTACTGTAGTGTCTGTTGTTGAGGAGCTGTGTTGAGTACTGCAGTGTCTGTTGTTGAGATGCTGTGTTGAGTACTGCAGTGTCTGTTGTTGAGATGCTGTGTTGAATACTGCAGTGTCTGCTGTGCTGTGTTGAGTACTGTAGTGTCTGCTGTGCTGTGTTGAGTACTGTAGTGTCTGTTGTTGAGGAGCTGTGTTAAGTACTGCAGTGTCTGTTGTTGAGGAGCTGTGTTGAGTACTGTAGTGTCTGTTGTTGAGGAGCTGTGTTGAGTACTGCAGTGTCTGTTGTTGAGATGCTGTGTTGAATACTGCAGTGTCTGTTGTTGAGGAGTAGGCTTTGGCAATATACAATTTATACCGTTACCGGGACATTTTGAAAGACGGAAGGAATGATTTTCAATTCCATCTTTTGTGTATTTTGGGGGGGGGGGGGTAATTCACCCTCACCTCACTGCATGCTACACCTCCGCTTATAACTATAAATTATGTATACAGAGCCTTCAGAAGGTACTCATACCCCTTCACCTATTCCACATGTTGTTGTGTTACAGCCTGAATTCAACATGGATTTCAATACACAGCATGTTTTTCCTCACCCATCTACACACAATACCACGTGATGACGAAGTGGAAACATATTTTTATACATTTTAGATCATTTATTGACAATTTAATTCAGACATTTCTAATTTATGTAAGTATTCACACCCCTGAATAGAAGCACATTTGGCAACGATCACAGCTGAGTTTCTGAGTCTCTAAGAGCTTTGCACACCTGGATTGTACAACATTGGCCCATTATTCTTTGTGAAGTTTTTCACGCTCTGATAAGTTGATTGTTGATCATTGCTAGACAGCCATTTTCAGGTCTTGCCATAGATTTTCAAGCCAATTTAAGTCAAAACTGTAACTAGGCCTCTCAGGAACATTTAATGTTGTCTTGGTAAGCAACTCCAGTGTATATTTGGCCTGTGTTTTAGGATATTGTCCTGCTGAAGGTGAATTCATCTCCGAGTGTCTGGTGGAAAACAGACTGACCCAGTTTGTCTTCTAGGATTTTGCCTGTACGTTTCTTTTGATCCTAAAAAAAAATCTCTCTAGTCCTTGCCTATGACAAGCATACCCATAACATGATGCAGCCACCATGCTTGAAAATATGAAGAGTGGTACTCAGTGATGTGTTGTGTTGGATTTGCCTCAAATATAACACTTTGTATTCAGGACAAAAGGTTAATTTCTTTGTCACATTTTCTGCAGTTTTACTGTAGTGTCTTATTGCAAACTGGAAGCATGTTTTGGAATATTTATATTCTGTACAGGCTACCTTCTTTTCACTCTGTCTATTAGGTTATTATTGTGGAGTAACTGCAATGTTGTTGATCCATCCTCAGTTTTCTCCTATCACAGCCATTAAACTCTGTAACTGTTTTAAAGTCACGATTGGCCTCATGGTGAAATCCGGAGACACCTGAAACCCCACCTCTTTAAGGAATACCTAGGATAGGATAAAGTAATCCTTCTCACCCCCCCCCTTAAATGATTTAGATGCACTATTGTAAAGTGGCTGCACTGGATGTCTGATTTGTTAGTCGCTCTGGATAAGAGTGTCTGCCAAATGACTTAAATGTAAATGTAAATGTAAATCCCTTAGCGGTTTCCTTCCTCTCTGGCAACTGAGTTAGGAAGGACACCTGTATCTTTGTAGTGACTGGGTGTATTGATACACCATCCAAGGTGTAATTACTAACTTCACCTCAAAGGGATATTCAATGTCTGCTTTTTATCAATAGGTGCCCTTCTTTGCGAGTCATTGGAAAACCTCCCTGGTCTTTGTGGTTGAATCTCTGTTTGAAATTCACTGCTCGACTGAGGGACCTTACAGATAATTGTATGTGTGGGGTTACAGAGGTGGGGTAGTCACTCAGACATCATGTTAATCCCTGTTATTGCACAAGAGTGAGTCCGTGCAATTTATTATGTGACTTCTTAAGCACATTTTACTCCTGAACTTATTTAGGCTTGTCATAACAAAGAGGTTGAATAGTTTTCATTTTTTATACAAGCAAAATTCCACTTTGACATTATGGTATATTGTGTGTATATATCAGCGTCACAGAATCTCAGTGGTATCCATTTTAAATTCTTTCTGAAGGCACTGTAACTATAAGAAAATCTTAGATGTGTCAAATAAATTATATCCAGCTCAGGGCTCCATCTCAGGGCTCCAGCTCAGGGCTCCATCTCAGGGCTCCATCTCAGGGCTTAATCTCAGGGCTCCATCTCAGGGCTCCATCTCAGGGCTCCATCTCAGGGCTCCATCTCAGGGCTCCATCTCAGGGCCCCATCTCAGGGCTCCATCTCAGGGCTCCAGCTCAGGGCTCCATCTCATGGCTCCATCTCAGGGCTCCATCTCAGGGCTCCATCTCAGGGCCCCAGCTCAGGGCTCCATCTCAGGGCCCCATCTCAGGGCTCCAACTCAGGGCTCCATCTCAGGGCTTAATCTCAGAGCTCCATTTTAGGACTCCATCTCAGGGCTCAATCTCAGAGCTCCAACTCAGGGCATCTCAGGGCTCAATCTCAGAGCTCCATCTCAGGGCTCCATCTCAGGGCTCAATCTCAGAGCTCCATCTCAGGGCTCCATCTCAGGGCTTAATCTCAGAGCTCCATTTTAGGACTCCAGCTCAGGGCTCCATTTCAGGGCTCCATCTCAGGGCTTAATCTCAGGGCTCCAGCTCAGAGCTCCATTTTAGGACTCCAGCTCAGGGCTCCATCTCAGGGCTCCATCTCAGAGCTCCATCTCAGGGCTCCATCTCAGGGCTCCAGTTTAGGGCTCCATCTCAGGGCTCAATCTCAGGGCTCCACCTAAGGGCTCCATCTCAGGGCTTAATCTCAGGGCTCCAGCTCAGGGCTCCATTTTAGGACTCCAGCTCAGGGCTCCATGTCAGAGCTCCATTTCAAAGCTCCATCTCAGGGCTTCATCTCAGAGCTCCAGCTCAGGGCTCCAACTCAGTGGTCCATCTTAGGGCTCCAACTCAGGGCTTCATCTCAGAGCTCCAGCTCAGGGCTCCAACTCAGTGGTCCATCTTAGGGCTCCAGCTCAGGGCTCCATCTCAGAGCTCCAGCTCAGGGCTCAGGGCTCCAGCTCAGGGTTCCATCTCAGGGCTCCGTTTATGGCTCCATCTCAGAGCTCCAGCTATGCATTTGGTTGTGAAGATCAAACTTCTTGGTTACAGCAGACATTCCATCCCCTCTTGGATCAAGATCCCTGTTGCCTAATTTGTTTTCTCTGTAAAAAAAAAGAAAATCGAGTAGCGCCCCCTTCTGTGCACATTCAGTAATACTGCATACCCCGGTAGGGTACAGAAACGGTATGAGGGTATGAACATCTGCATACCACCCAACCATATTGAGGAGCTGTGTTGAGTACTGGAGTGAGTCACTCCTCTTAGTGCAGCTCAAACCAGATTATTTCACTATAGTCTTATGTTGTACGGCTGATTGGTTTTCCATTCAACTTGCCTCCTAAACTTAGCCTGGTTGAACCAGACTGAAAGCTGTGCTCACCGTGCTTTAGCCAGGCTATCTTAAGCTGTCTGTGGAAATCACATACTGTAGTGTACAGTACTCTTTAGTCTTGCCAGACTGTTAGTGAAATCACATACTGTTGTGTACAGTACTCTTTAGTCTTGCCAGACTGTTAGTGAAATCACATACTGTTGTGTACAGTACTCTTTAGTCTTGCCAGACTGTTAGTGAAATCACATACTGTTGTGTACAGTACTCTTTAGTCTTGCCAGACTGTTAGTGAAAAATGAAGTTAGCAAATCAAATCAACATTTTCTTCTGGGTTCCAATATTTTCTTGTCTTTAATCTTGTCCAGACTGTTAGTGAAATCACATACTTTAGTGTATAGTACTCTTTAGTCTTGTCAGACTGTTAGTGAAATCACATACTTTGTTAGTGTACTGTTGTAACTTTAGTTTATAGTCTTTGTTCAGACTGTTAGTGAAATCACATACTTAGTTACAGTACTCTTTAGTCTTGTCTGACTGTTAGTGAAATCACATACTGTTGTGTACAGTACTTTAGTTCATTTAGTCTTGCCAGACTGTTAGTGTTAAAGTTCATATACTTTGTTCCAGAGTGTACAGTACTTTAGTTCATTAGTCTTGTCCTGACTGTTAGTGAAATCATTTACATACTGTTGTGTACTTTAGTTCATTTAGGTCTTGCCAGACTGTTAGTGAAATCACATAGGCTCTTTGTTCCAGACGTGTACAGTAACCTTTAGTTCATAGAGACTCTTTGTCAGACAGACTGTTAGTGAAATCATATAGGCTCTTTGTTGTGTCAGTACTTTAGTTTAGTCTTGTTCCAGACTGTTAGTGAAATCACATACTGTAGTGTACTTTAGTTCATTTAGTCTTGTTCAGACTGTTAGTGAAATCACATACTGTTGTGTTAACCTTTAGTTCATTTAGTCTTTGTTCCAGACTGTTAGTGTCTGTTGTTAACCTTTAGTTCATATAGGTTCTTTGTTCAGACGTGTCTGTTGTTAACCTTTAGTTCATAAGGCTCTTTGTTCCAGACGTGTTGTTGTTAACCTTTAGTTCAGACTTTGTTCCAGAGTGTACAGTTAACCTTTAGTTCATATAGACTGTTAGTGAAATCACAGACTGTTGTGTACTTTAGTTCATATAGGCTCTTGTTCCAGACTGTTAGTGAAATCACATACGTGTCTGTTGTTAACCTTTAGTTCATAGAGGCTCTTTGTTCCAGACTGTCTTAGTGAAAGTTCATATAGGCTCTTTGTTCCAGTACGTGTCTTTGTTCTTAGTTCATGAGGCTCTTTGTTCCAGACGTGTTGTTGTTAACCAGTTCATATAGTCTTTGTTCCAGACTGTTAGTGTTAAATCACATACTGTTTGTTACAGTACGTGTCTTTGTCTTGCCAACTTTAGTTGAATTTAGGCTCTTTGTTCCAGACGTGTGTTAACCTTTAGTTCATTTAGCTCTTTGTTCCAGACTGTTAGTGTTAAA
>NC_088239.1:84370010-84380010 GCF_036934945.1 Oncorhynchus masou masou
TCTCTTTCTGTTTCTCTCTCTCTCCTCTCTGTCTCTCTCTCCTCTCTCTCTGTTTCTCTCTCCTCTCTTTCTGTTTCTATCTCTCTCTCCTCTCTCTTTCTCTCTCCTTTCTTTCTCTCTTTCTTTCCTTTCTTTCTTTCTCTCGCTCTCCTCTCTTTTTCTCTCTCTCTCCTCTCTTTCACTCTCTCTTTCTCCTTTCTATCTCTGTCTCTCTCTCCTCTCTTTTCTCTCTCTCTCTCTCCTTTCTATCTCTGTCTCTCTCTCCTCTCTTTTTTCTCTCTCTCCTCTCTTTCTCTCTTTTTCTCTCTCTCTCTCCTCTCTTTCTCTCTCAGCCTCTCTCGCCTCTCTTTCTCTCTTTCTGTCTCTCTCTCCTCTCTTTCTCTCTCCTCTCTTTTGTGACAAGGACAGACCAGCCTTCCGAGATGCCGTTCTGCACACCACTATTGTACCGCACCGTTATTTGTCTGTTTGTGGCCCGTCTGTTAGCGTACACCGTTCTTGCCCTTCCAACCTCTCATCAACGAGCTGTTTTTACCCAGAGGACTGCCGCTGACTGGATGATGTTTTGTTTGTCACATCAGTCTCTGTAAACCCTAGACACTGTCGTGTGTTAAAAGCCCAGGAGGCCGTCCGTTTCCGAGGTACTGGCATACAACGCTCTAAGTCCATTCTAACATTCACTCAAACAGTAACTGAATGCCTGGATGCCTGTCTGCCTGCTTTATATCGCAAGCCACGGCTATGTGACTCGCTGTCTGTAGGAGCGAACCATTTTGTTGAACGGGAACTGGGCATATTAGGCATATTCACTCAACAGACAGATCAAGTTAGCGTTCTGAAATTAAACTAAAATCTATGACTTTATCTAACTGTTTCTTTTGTTCTACATTCCGCAACTTCTACGACCATTTGGATTGTATTAAGGGCCCCCGTAAAGGGAGAGTCCGAAGTGTGAATTCACTGCTACATGTTTTATTTTACCTTTATTTAACCAGGCAAGTCAGTTAAGAACAAATTCTTATTTACAATGACGGCCTAGGAAAAGTGGGTTAACTGCCTTGTTCAGGGGCAGAACAACAGATTTGTACCTTGTCGGCTCGGGGGTTTGAACTTGCAACCTTCCGGTTACTAGTCCAACGCTCTAACCACTATCCTGCCCTGCCGCCCCTCCACTCTAACCACTATCCTGCCCTGCCGCCCTCCACTCTAACCACTATCCTGCCCTGCCGCCCCTCCACTCTAACCACTATCCTGCCCTGCCGCCCCTCCACTCTAACCACTATCCTGCCCTGCCGCCCCTCCACTCTAACCACTATCCTGCCCTGCCGCCCCTCCACTCTAACCACTATCCTGCCCTGCCGCCCCTCCACTCTAACCACTATCCTGCCCTCCACTCTAACCACTATCCTGCCCTGCCGCCCCTCCACTCTAACCACTATCCTGCCCTGCCGCCCCTCCACTCTAACCACTATCCTGCCCTGCCGCCCCTCCACTCTAACCACCTCCCCAGACATACATAACATTACCTTCCTCGGGGTATGAGTGGTGGTTAGTTCCAGAGATCATTCATTACAGTTCCTGTTTCTACTTCATCAGCCTTGATGTTATAAAATAAATATGGTAACACTAACTTTGAAGCCTGTCGGTATAATGCTTTATAAATTGGTATAAGCATGTATGAAGCATTATAATGTCGTATATACATGCATGAAGTAGAGGTTGACCAATTAATCGGAATGGCCGATTAATTTGGGCCGATTTCAAGTTTTCATAACAATCGAAAATCGGTATTTTTGGACACCGAATTGCCGATAAAAAAAAAATGCATACACCTTCATGTAATTGTTATTTAACCAGGCAAGTCAGTTAAGAACAGATTCTTATTTTCAATGACGGCCTAGAAACGGTGGGTTAACTGCCTGTTCAGGGGCAGAACGACAGATTTTCACCTTGTCAGCTCGGGGGATCCAATCTTGCAACCTTACAGTAAACTAGTCCAACGCAATAATGACCTGCCTCTTGTTGCACTCCACAAGGAGACTGCCTGTTACGCGAATGCAGTAAGCCAAGGAAAGTTGCTAGCTAGCATTAAACTTATCTTGTAAAAAAACAAATCAATCAATCATAATCACTAGTTAACTACACATGGTTGATGATATTATCTAGCGTGTCCTGCGTTGTGTATAATCTGACTGAGCATACAAGCATACAAGTATCTGACTCAGCGGTGGTAGGCAGAAGCAGGCGCGTAAACATTCATTCAGACAGCACTTTCGTGCGTTTTTCCAGCAGTGGGACCACTGCTGGTCTGTGATTACTGTAGGACCACTGCTGGTCTGTGATTACTGTAGGACCACTGCTGGTCTGTGATTACTGTAGGACCACTGCTGGTCTTATTACTGTAGGACCACTGCTGGTCTGATTACTGTAGGACCACTGCTGGTCTGTGATTACTGTAGGACCACTGCTGGTCTGTGATTACTGTAGGACCACTGCTGGTCTGTGATTACTGTAGGACCACTGCTGGTCTGTGATTACTGTAGGACCACTGCTGGTCTGTGATTACTGTAGGACCACTGCTGGTCTGTGATTACTGTAGGACCACTGCTGGTCTGTGATTACTGTAGGACCACTGCTGGTCTGTGATTACTGTAGGACCACTGCTGGTCTGTGATTACTGTAGGACCACTGCTGGTCTGTGATTACTGTAGGACCACTGCTGGTCTGTGATTACTGTAGGACCACTGCTGGTCTGTGATTACTGTAGGACCACTGCTGGTCTGTGATTACTGTAGGACCACTGCTGGTCTGTGATTACTGTAGGACCACTGCTGGTCTGTGATTACTGTAGGACCACTGCTGGTCTGTGATTACTGGTCTGTGATTAGGACCACTGCTGGTCTGTGATTACTGTAGGACCACTGCTGGTCTGTGATTACTGTAGGACCACTGCTGGTCTGTGATTACTGTAGGACCACTGCTGGTCTGTGATTACTGTAGGACCACTGCTGGTCTGTGATTACTGTAGGACCACTGCTGGTCTGTGATTACTGTAGGACCACTGCTGGTCTGTGATTACTGTAGGACCACTGCTGGTCTGATTACTGTAGGACCACTGCTGGTCTGTGATTACTGTAGGACCACTGCTGGTCTGTGATTACTGTAGGACCACTGCTGGTCTGTGATTACTGTAGGACCACTGCTGGTCTGTGATTACTGTAGGACCACTGCTGGTCTGTGATTACTGGTGAGGACCACTGCTGGTCTGTGATTACTGTAGGACCACTGCTGGTCTGTGATTACTGATTAGGACCACTGCTGGTCTGTGATTACTGTAGGACCACTGCTGGTCTGTGATTACTGTAGGACCACTGCTGGTCTGTGATTACTGTAGGACCACTGCTGGTCTGTGATTACTGTAGGACCACTGCTGGTCTGTGATTACTGTAGGACCACTGCTGGTCTGTGATTACTGTAGGACCACTGCTGGTCTGTGATTACTGTAGGACCACTGCTGGTCTGTGATTACTGTAGGACCACTGCTGGTCTGTGATTACTGTAGGACCACGACTGGTCTGTGATTACTGTAGGACCACTGCTGGTCTGTGATTACTGTAGGACCACTGCTGGTCTGTGATTACTGTAGGACCACTGCTGGTCTGTGATTACTGTAGGACCACTGGTCTGGTCTGTGATTACTGTAGGACCACTGCTGGTCTGATTACTGTAGGACCACTGCTGGTCTGTGATTACTGTAGGACCACTGCTGGTCTGTGATTACTGTAGGACCACTGCTGGTCTGTGATTACTGTAGGACCACTGCTGGTCTGTGATTACTGTAGGACCACTGCTGGTCTGTGATTACTGTAGGACCACTGCTGGTCTGTGATTACTGTAGGACCACTGCTGGTCTGATTACTGTAGGACCACTGCTGGTCTGTGATTACTGTAGGACCACTGCTGGTCTGATTACTGTAGGACCACTGCTGGTCTGATTACTGTAGGACCACTGCTGGTCTGTGATTACTGTAGGACCACTGCTGGTCTGTGATTGGTCTGTAGGACCACTGCTGGTCTGATTACTGTAGGACCACTGCTGGTCTGTGATTACTGTAGGACCACTGCTGGTCTGATTACTGTAGGACCACTGCTGGTCTGTGATTACTGTAGGACCACTGCTGGTCTGTGATTACTGTAGGACCACTGCTGGTCTATGATTACTGTAGGACCACTGCTGGTCTGATTACTGTAGGACCACGACTGGTCTGTGATTACTGTAGGACCATGGCTGGCCTGTGTGTCGTCTCTCTCTCTCTACCTCTTGGAAGGCTTTATGCAAAGTGTCAAACTCTGCTATTCAGCTTTTCATTAAATGGGCCCCTTTCTTTGTCTTTACAGTCTCACAGTCTGAGAGATAGTTGCTAAGTCTAGACCACTCTGTCTGTCAAACAGAGAATGTGCCATAGTTTTAGAGTGCCTTCAAAATGGCACCCTATTCCCTATATAGGTATTCCCCATAGAGGCCCTGGTGTAAAGTAGTGCACTACAAGGGGAATAGGGTGCCATTTTGGGACACTTCATTAGCTTGGTTCATCAGACATTCATGGCTGCACTGCACTACGGACACCTTTACGTCTGAATCAATTCATTTATTCATTCATTCATGAATCGATTCATTTATTAATTCATTCATGAATCGATTAATTCATTCATTCATTCATGAATCGATTCATTTATTAATTCATTCATGAATCGATTAATTCATTCATTCATTCATGAATCGATTAATTCATTCATTCAATCATGAATCAATTGATTTCTTTCCACCGAATCAATATTTCATCAGACCGTTTCACCTGATACTGTTATGTTACATAACAACGTATTGAAAGTAGAAAGTGTAACTAAATGTCGGTGTAGGTGGGGCCTGCTACACTTCAGTAGTCGACAACGAGCAGTGTTTTGCTGCAGAAACATCTTCGGAATGTTTTAGTGTACTGGAGGCTAATGATTACTGCTTCTCAACACACACACACACACGCACGCACGCAGGCAGACAGACAGACAGACACACAGACACACAGACACACAGACACACAGAAACACACACATACACACACACACACACAACACACACACACACACACACACACACACACACACACACACACACACACACACACACACAACACACACACAGAAACACACACATACACATACATACACACACACAGAAACACACTCACACACACATACACACACATATACACGTATACACAAACACACACACAGAAACAGACACTTACACACACACAGGAACACTCACACACAGACACACACAGATACACACACTGGAAAGCGCTCAGTTCTTCAGAAGGGGTTTCTTCCTGGTATTTGGTTAAAGAAGGGTCAAGGAGAAGGGCAACAGAGACGTGTGTGTGTGTGTGTGTGTGTGTGTGTGTGTGTGTGTGTGTGTGTGTGTGTGTGTGTGTGTGTGTGTGTGTGTGTGTGTGTGTGTGTGTGTGTGTGTGTGTGTGTGTGTGTGTGTGTATGCGAGTGAAATCAGAATTCGTTCAGAACATCTTGTTCTCTGTTCTCCTCCACACGGCCAGTCCAGACTCAGCTCTCATTGGCTGCAGGCCCTGGCCAATGGGCTCTAAGGAGGAAGTACAAGCCCACTTGTACTGACTAAAATAAGTTTCATCCCCTGTTATTGACCCAAATCTCTTCATACTATCTAATACTAAATTCCTGAATCTCTTCACACGCACACACACACACACACACACACACACACACACACACACACACACACACACACACACACACACACACACACACACACACACACACACACACACACACACACACACACACACACACACACACACACACACACACTAAAGAACACACACACACACACACACTTGAAAACCCTGCAATTAGAAGTGTCTGACAAGGAAAACAATCCGTCCATGTTTCTAGAAACTTCCTTTTTATACGGAGGTAATCTACTATTTCTGTCAGCCAAAATATCAAAACCAAGCAATTCACACGTTCCGCAGTTTTTGGTTGTTGTTTAAATTGTTAGATGAATCCAGTTTTAAGTGATTATTATTTCACTCGTTTATTTGCACAGCCTGTCTTCCCAGTGACTCCCTCTCCTCAATTTAAATTATGTTTAAACGTGTTAATTGCCCCATGTTAAGAGCTGAGACTCCAAATGGCATGTTAGGTGTGTGTGTGTGTGTGTGTGTGTGCGTGTGCCTGCGTGTGAAGGTGGGACTGTGTGAACGACACACACACACACACATTGTGAACTACGGTACGACAGTATGAAGACAAGCCTGAAGCTTCCACTTCCTCCCTAAACCTGCTATTCTCTCTGAAGCTTCCTGCTGTTCTCGCGTGTCGTTTTACCGTTCATCGTCTGTATCCCAAATGGCACCCTACTCCCTTGACACTGCACTACTTTTCAACAGGGCCAATTAGACTTTGGGTCAAAAGCAGTGTGTATTGTGTATTTAATATATATCTATATTGAGTATAGGAGACATTGTCTGTCTGGAGGTAAAAGTCTCACACTGACGCGTTTCTAACATTCCTATACTCACATCTCTCAGTTACACTGTTGGTTCGTAGTGAATGAGCGCTTACCTTTCCCGCCTTGGGGAATTAGAATGTGCAACTGTAATGTTGGAAGATTCTCGGACTCCATTGTTAGGTACTTGATCCAGTTAATACTGTACAGTAGCTAACTATATGATCTCTACTAACTATGTCATCTCTACTAACTATATCATCTCTACTAACTATGTCATCTCTACTAACTATATCATCTCTACTAACTATGTCATCTCTACTAACTATATCATCTCTACTAACTATGTCATCTCTACTAACTATATCATCTCTACTAACTATGTCGTCTCTACTAACTATGTCATCTCTACTAACTATATGATCTCTACTAACTATGTCATCTCTACTAACTATATCATCTCTACTAACTATGTCGTCTATACTAACTATATCATCTATACTAACTATGTAATCTCTACTAACTATATCCATCTCTACTAACATTGTCCATCTCTACTAACTATGTCATCTGTACTAACTATATGATCTCTACTAACTATGTAATCTCTACTAACTATATCATCTCTACTAACTATGTCATCTCTACTAACTATATCATCTCTACTAACTATGTCGTCTCTACTAACTATATCATCTCTACTAACTATATCATCTATACTAACTATATCATCTATACTAACTATGTAATCTCTACTAACTATATCCATCTCTACTAACATTGTCCATCTCTACTAACTATGTCATCTCTACTAACTATATCATCTCTACTAACTATATCATCTATACTAACTATATCATCTATACTAACTATGTAATCTCTACTAACTATATCATCTATACTAACTATGTCCATCTCTACTAACTATGTAATATCTACTAACATTGTCCATCTCTACTAACTATGTCATCTCTACTAACTATATCATCTCAACTAACTATGTCATCTCTACTAACTATGTCATCTCTACTAACTATATCATCTCTACTAAATATGCCATCTCTACTAACTATATCATCTCTACTAACTATGTCATCTCTACTAACTATGTAATCTCTACTAACTATATCATCTCTACTAACTATGTCATCTCTACTAACTATATCATCTCTACTAACTATGTCATCTCTACTAACTATGTAAACTCTACTAACTATATTTTCTCTACTAACTATGTCATCTCTACTAAATATGTCCATCTCTACTGACATTCTCCATCTCTACTAACTATATAATCTCTACTAACTATGTAATCTCTACTAACTATATAATCTCTACTAACTATGTCATCTCTACTAACTGTGTCATCTCTACTAACTGTGTCATCTCTACTAACTATGTCAACTCTACTAACTATGTCATCTCTACTAACTATGTCAACTCTACTAACTATGTCCATCTCTACTAACTATGTAATCTCTACTAACTATGGTATGGTGTGTTGTGGTGTGGTGTTGTATGGTGTGGTATGGTGTGATGTGGTATGGTGTTGTATGGTGTGGTATGGTGTGATGTGGTATGGTGTGGTTTGGTTTGGTATGGTGTGGTGTGGTATGGTGTGGTGTGGTATGGTGTGATGTGGTATGGTGTGATGTGGTATGGTGTGGTGTGGTGTGGTGTGGTGTGGTATGGTGTGGTGTGGTATGGTGTGGTATGGTGTGTTGTGTGGTGTGGTATGGTGTGGTATGTTGTGGTGTGGTATGGTGTGGTGTGGTATGGTATGGTGTGGGGTTGTGTTGTGTGGTGTGGTGTGGTATGGTGTGGTGTGGTATGGTGTGTTGTGGTGTGGTATGGTGTGGTATGGTTTAGTATGGTGTGGTATGGTGTGGTTTGGTATGGTGTGGTATGGTTTGGTATGGTGTGGTATGGTGTGGTATGGTGTGGTGTGGTGTGACATGTTGTGGTGTGTTATGGTATGGTGTGGTGTGGTGTGACATGTTGTTGTGTGGTGTGGTGTGGGGTTGTGTGGTATGGTGTGGTATGGTGTGGTGTGGTGTGGTGTGGTATGGTGTGGTGTGGTCAACTCTACTAACTATGTCATCTCTACTAACTATGTCAACTCTACTAACTATGTCCATCTCTACTAACTATGTAATCTCTACTAACTATGGTATGGTGTGTTGTGGTGTGGTGTTGTATGGTGTGGTATGGTGTGATGTGGTATGGTGTGGTGTGGTATGGTGTGGTGTGGTGTGGTCAACTCTACTAACTATGTCATCTCTACTAACTATGTCAACTCTACTAACTATGTCCATCTCTACTAACTATGTAATCTCTACTAAATATGGTATGGTGTGTTGTGGTGTGGTGTTGTATGGTGTGGTATGGTGTGATGTGGTATGGTGGTGTATGGTGTGGTATGGTGTGATGTGGTATGGTGTGGTGTGGTGTGGTGTGGTATGGTGTGATGTGGTATGGTGTGGTGTGGTGTGGTATGGTGTGGTGTGGTATGGTATGGTGTGGTGTGGTGTGGTATGGTGTGGTGTGGTGTGGTGTGGTATGGTGTGATGTGGTATGGTGTGATGTGATGTGGTATGGTGTGGTGTGGTGTGGTATGGTGTGGTATGGTGTGTTGTGGTGTTGTATGGTGGGGTGTGGTGTGGTATGTTGTGGTGTGACATGTTGTGGTGTGGTATGGTGTGGTATGGTGTGGCATGGTGTGGTGTGGTGTGGTGTGGTGTGGGGTTGTGTGGTATGGTGTGGTATGATGTGGTATGATGCGTGCGTGTGTTTGGTATGGTGTGGTGTGGTGTGGCATGGTGTGGTGTGGTGTGATGTGGTTTGGTGTGTGCGTGTGTTTGGTGTGGTGTGGTGTGGTATGGTGTGGTGTGGTATGGTGTGGTGTGGTGTGGTTTGGTATGGTGTGGTATGGTGTGGTTTGGTATGGTGTGGTATGGTGCGTGCATGTGTTTGGTATGGTGTGGTGTGGTGTGGTATGGTGTGGTGTGGTTTGGTATGGTGTGGTGTGGTTTGGTGTGATGTGGTTTGGTGTGTGCGTGTGTTTGGTGTGGTGTGGTATGGTGTTGTTTTGTATGGTGTGATGTGGTATGGTGTTGTTTGGTATGGTGCGGTTTGGTATGGTGCACACCCTTCTCTGACCTGCGTGTCGAATGGACTCCCCAAACACACATCTGTACCCCTGAATGGTCTTCCAGGCTAGCCTTGGGCCAGGTGGTGTATCAACCAACAATCAGAGTATCAATGTACGTCTATGGGGGATGAATCTGGGGGGTTAGGGGTACCAGAGTGTCAATGTATGTCTATGGGGGTGAATCTGGGGGATTAGGGGTACCAGAGTGTCAATGTACGTCTATGGGGGTGAATCTGGGGGTTAGGGGTACCAGAGTGTCAAACGTCTATGGGGGGTGAATCTGGGGGTTGGGTACCAGAGTATCAATG
>NC_088239.1:84387510-84400010 GCF_036934945.1 Oncorhynchus masou masou
CTAGGGTTCCTCTTCCTCAGGGCCACCTCGTCATGTCCCGTCTCTAGGGTTCCTCTTCGTCCCATCTCCAGGGTTCCTCTTCCTCAGGGCCACCTCGTCATGTCCCGTCTCTAGGGTTCCTCTTCCTCAGGGCCACCTCGTCATGTCCCGTCTCCAGGGTTCCTCTTCCTCAGGGCCACCTCGTCATGTCCCGTCTCCAGGATTCGTCTTCCTCAGGGCCACCTCGTCATGTCCCGTCTCTAGGGTTCCTCTTCGTCCCATCTCCAGGGTTCCTCTTCCTCAGGGCCACCTCGTCATGTCCCGTCTCTAGGGTTCCTCTTCCTCAGGGCCACCTCGTCATATCCCGTCTCCAGGGTTCCTCTTCCTCAGGGCCACCTCGTCATGTCCCGTCTCCAGGATTCGTCTTCCTCAGGGCCACCTTGTCATGTTCCGTCTCCAGGGTTCCTCTTCCTCAGGGCCACCTCGTCATGTCCCGTCTCCAGGGTTCCTCTTCCTCAGGGCCACCTCGTCATATCCCGTCTCCAGGGTTCCTCTTCCTCAGGGCCACCTCGTCATGTCCCGTCTCCAGGATTCCTCTTCGTCCATCTCCAGGGTTCCTCTTCCTCAGGGCCACCTCGTCATATCCCGTCTCCAGGGTTCCTCTTCCTCAGGGCCACCTCGTCATGTCCCGTCTCCAGGGTTCATCTTCCTCAGGGCCACCTCGTCATGTCCCGTCTCCAGGGTTCATCTTCCTCAGGGCCACCTCGTCATGTCCCGTCTCCAGGGTTCCTCTTCCTCAGGGCCACCTCGTCATGTCCCGTCTCCAGGGTTCCTCTTCCTCAGGGCCACCTCGTCATGTCCCGTCTCTAGGGTTCCTCTTGTCCCATCTCCAGGGTTCCTCTTCCTCAGGGCCACCTCGTCATGTCCCGTCTCTAGGGTTCCTCTTCGTCCCATCTCCAGGGTTCCTCTTCCTCGTCATGTCCCGTCTCTAGGGTTCCTCTTCCTCAGGGCCACCTCGTCATGTCCCGTCTCCAGGGTTCCTCTTCCTCAGGGCCACCTTGTCATTTCCCGTCTCTAGGGTTCCTCTTCGTCCCATCTCCAGGGTTCCTCTTCCTCAGGACCACCTTGTGTAATACAATCCCAAGATAACTAATACAACACAGCTAGATACACTTACTGTACTTCAACTACAACCTCTTACCTCCTCCTGTAAAGCCCCACGTTAGTGCTCCTCCTGTAAAGCCCTACGTTAGTGCTCCTCCTGTAAAGCCCCACGTTAGTGCTCCTCCTGTAAAGCCCTACGTTAGTGCACCTCCTGTAAAGCCCTACGTTAGTGCTCCTCCTGTAAAGCCCTACGTTAGTGCTCCTCCTGTAAAGCCCTACGTTAGTGCTCCTCCTGTAAAGCCCCACGTTAGTGCTCCTCCTGTAAAGCCCTACGTTAGTGCACCTCCTGTAAAGCCCTACGTTAGTGCTCCTCCTGTAAAGCCCTACGTTAGTGCTCCTCCTGTAAAGCCCTACGTTAGTGCTCCTCCTGTAAAGCCCTACGTTAGTGCTCCTCCTTAAAGCCCCACGTTAGTGCTCCTCCTGTAAAGCCCTACGTTAGTGCTCCTCCTGTAAAGCCCCACGTTAGTGCTCCTCCTGTAAAGCCCCACGTTAGTGATCCTCCTGTAAAGCCCCACGTTAGTGCTCCTCCTGTAAAGCCCCACGTTAGTGCTCCTCCTGTAAAGCCCCACGTTACTCCTCCTGTAAAGCCCCACGTTAGTGCTCCTCCTGTAAAACGTTAGTGCTCCTCCTGTAAAGCCCCACGTTAGTGCTCCTCCTTTAAAGCCCTGTTTGTGCTCCTCCTGTAAAGCCCTACGTTAGTTCTCCTCCTGTAAAGCCCTACGTTAGTTCCTCCTGTAAAGCCCTACGTTTGCTCCTCCTGTAAAGCCCTCATTAGTGCTCCTCCTGTAAAGCCCCACGTTTGGTCCTCCTGTAAAGCCCCACGTTAGTGGTCCTCCTGTAAAGCCCTACGTTAGTGCTCCTCCTGTAAAGCCCTACGTTAGTGCTCCTCCTGTAAAGCCCCACGTTAGTGCTCCTCCTGTAAAGCCCTACGTTAGTGTTCCTCCTGTAAAGCCCTCGTTGTGCTCCTTTAAAGCCCTACGTTAGTGCTGCTCCTGTAAAGCCCCACGTTAGTGCTCCTCCTGTAAAGCCCCACGTTTGTGCTCCTCCTGTAAAGCCCTACGTTAGTGCTCCTCCTGTAAAGCCCTACGTTAGTGATCCTCCTTCGTTTGTGCTCCTCCTGTAAAGCCCTACGTTAGTGCTCCTCCTGTAAAGCCCTACGTTAGTGCTCCTCCTGTAAAGCCCCACGTTAGTGCTCCTCCTGTAAAGCCATACGTTAGTGCTCCTCCTGTAAAGCCCTATGGTATGATCCTCCTGTAAAGCCCCACGTTAGTGCTCCTCCTGTAAAGCCCTACGTTTGTGTTCCTAAAGCCCTACGTTAGTGCTCCTCCTGTAAAGCCCTACGTTAGTGCTCCTCCTGTAAAGCCATACGTTAGTGCTCCTCCTGTAAAGCCCCACCTTAGTGCTCCTCCTGTAAAGCCATACGTTAGTGCTCCTCCTGTAAAGCCCCACGTAGTGCTCCTCCTGTAAAGCCATACGTTAGTGCTCCTCCTGTAAAGCCCCACCTTAGTGCTCCTCCTGTAAAGCCATACGTTAGTGCTCCTCCTGTAAAGCCCTACGTTAGTGCTCCTCCTGTAAAGCCCTACGTTAGTGCTCCTCCTGTAAAGCCCTATGGTATGATCCTCCTGTAAAGCCCTACGTTAGTGCTCCTCCTGTAAAGCCCCACGTTAGTGCTCCTCCTGTAAAGCCCTACGTTAGTGCTCCTCCTGTAAAGCCCTACGTTAGTGCTCCTCCTGTAAAGCCCTCGTTAGTGCTCCTCCTGTAAAGCCCCACGTTAGTGCTCCTCCTGTAAAGCCATACGTTAGTGCTCCTCCTGTAAAGCCCTATGGTATGATCCTCCTGTAAAGCCCCACGTTATTGCTCCTCCTGTAAAGCCCTACGTTTGTGTTCCTCCTGTAAAGCCCTACGTTAGTGCTCCTCCTGTAAAGCCCTACGTTAGTGCTCCTCCTGTAAAGCCATACGTTAGTGCTCCTCCTGTAAAGCCCCACCTTAGTGCTCCTCCTGTAAAGCCATACGTTAGTGCTCCTCCTGTAAAGCCCCACGTTAGTGCTCCTCCTGTAAAGCCATACGTTAGTGCTCCTCCTGTAAAGCCCCACCTTAGTGCTCCTCCTGTAAAGCCATACGTTAGTGCTCCTCCTGTAAAGCCCTACGTTAGTGCTCCTCCTGTAAAGCCCTACGTTAGTGCTCCTCCTGTAAAGCCCTATGGTATGATCCTCCTGTAAAGCCCTACGTTAGTGCTCCTCCTGTAAAGCCCCACGTTAGTGCTCCTCCTGTAAAGCCCTACGTTAGTGCTCCTCCTGTAAAGCCCTACGTTAGTGCTCCTCCTTTAAAGCCATACGTTAGTGCTCCTCCTGTAAAGCCCTACGTTAGTGCTCCTCCTGTAAAGCCCTACGTTAGTGCTCCTCCTGTAAAGCCCTACGTTAGTGCTCCTCCTGTAAAGCCCTACGTTAGTGCTCCTCCTGTAAAGCCCCACGTTAGTGCTCCTCCTGTAAAGCCCTACGTTAGTGCTCCTCCTGTAAAGCCCTACGTTAGTGCTCCTCCTGTAAAGCCCTCGTTAGTGCTCCTCCTGTAAAGCCCTCTAGTGCTCCTCCTTTAAAGCCCTACGTTAGTGCTCCTCCTGTAAAGCCCTACGTTAGTGCTCCTCCTGTAAAGCCATACGTTAGTGCTCCTCCTGTAAAGCCCTACGTTAGTGCTCCTCCTGTAAAGCCCCACGTTAGTGCTCCTCCTGTAAAGCCCTACGTTAGTGCTCCTCCTGTAAAGCCCTACGTTAGTGCTCCTCCTGTAAAGCCATACGTTAGTGCTCCTCCTGTAAAGCCATACGTTAGTGCTCCTCCTGTAAAGCCCTACGTTAGTGCTCCTCCTTTAAAGCCATACGTTAGTGCTCCTCCTGTAAAGCCCTACGTTAGTGCTCCTCCTGTAAAGCCATACGTTAGTGCTCCTCCTGTAAAGCCCTACGTTAGTGCTCCTCCTTTAAAGCCATACGTTAGTGCTCCTCCTGTAAAGCCATACGTTAGTGCTCCTCCTGTAAAGCCCTACGTTAGTGCTCCTCCTTTAAAGCCATACGTTAGTGCTCCTCCTTTAAAGCCATACGTTAGTGCTCCTCCTTTAAAGCCATACGTTAGTGCTCCTCCTTTAAAGCCCCACGTTAGTGCTCCTCCTGTAAAGCCCTACGTTAGTGCTCCTCCTGTAAAGCCCCACGTTAGTGCTCCTCCTGTAAAGCCCCACGTTAGTGCTCCTCCTGTAAAGCCCCACGTTAGTGCTCCTCCTGTAAAGCCCTACGTTAGTGCTCCTCCTGTAAAGCCCTACGTTAGTGCTCCTCCTGTAAAGCCCTACGTTAGTGCTCCTCCTGTAAAGCCCTACGTTAGTGCTCCTCCTGTAAAGCCCTACGTTAGTGCTCCTCCTGTAAATACTGTTGTATTATCCATCCAGAAATACCTTTGTTTATTTTATGTTTGACTTCAAACTATTTACCCCTTTTTTTCTGTTTGTTGGCATCATTTTCTTCAGTTGGAAGCTACCACATGATTTTTTTGGGGGGTGCTTCAATTCTTTTTACGCCTCTTTCTGTCTTTTGTGTGGTGGGTGCCATTCAATGACCTCCTCTCCTTTTGATCGTCATTTGGTGCTCAAGCAGGCATGCTCAAGTCCCAAATGACACCCTATCCCCTGTATTGGGCCCCCTGGTCTAAAGTAGTGCACTACATAGGGGATAGGGTGCCAAATGGGATGCATGCATAGTCCTGTGTAATAAATGTCTACACCTGTGTTATAAATTCCAAGGCAAGGAGCCTTAATCCTTCATGAGAGAGTTCCTCTCTCTTCTCTTCTCTCTCTTCTCTCTCTCTCTTCTCTTCTCTTCTCTCCTCTCTCTTCTCTCTCTTCTCTTCTCTCTCTCTCTTCTCTTCTCTCTCTCTCTTCTCTTATCTTTCTTCTCTCTCTCTCTTCTCTTCTCTTCTCTCCTCTCTCTTATCTCTCTCTCTCTCTCTCTTCTCTCTCTCTTCTCTCGCTCTCTTCTCTCTCTCTCTTCTCTTCTCTCCTCTCTCTTATCTCTCTTCTCTCTCTTCTCTCGCTCTCTTCTCTCTCTCTTCTCTTCTCTCCTCTCTCTTATCTCTTCTCTTCTCTCTCTCTCTTCTCTCTCTCTCTTCTCTCTTCTCTTCTCTCTCTCTCTTCTCTCTC
Source organism: Oncorhynchus masou masou (assembly GCF_036934945.1). Classification (NCBI taxonomy): domain Eukaryota; kingdom Metazoa; phylum Chordata; class Actinopteri; order Salmoniformes; family Salmonidae; genus Oncorhynchus; species Oncorhynchus masou. Next base: position 84,392,827 of record NC_088239.1, read on the forward strand.
TCTTCTCTCCTCCGTTCAGGTGCTTGTCATTTATCTTGGTTAATATCAGGCGCTGGATGCCAGCTGGGTACAACAGATCGTTATCTCTGAAATCGGGCAAGATGAGGAGAGGAGGAGGAGAGGAGGAGGGGAGTAGGAGGAGGAGAGGAGGATGAGAGGAGGAGGAGGAGAGGAGGAGGAAAGGAGGAGGAGGAGAGTATGAGTAGGAGGAGGAGAGGAGGAGGGGAGGAGGAGGAGGAGAGGAGGAGGGAGGAGGAGGAGGAGGAGGAGGAGGGAGGAGGAGGAGGGAGGAGGGGAGGAGGAGGGGAGGAGGAGGAGGAGGAGGAGGAGGGGAGGAGGAGGAGGAGGGAGGAGGAGGAGGAGGAGTAGGAGGAGGAGAGGAGGAGGGGAGGAGGAGGAGAGGGAGGAGGGAGGAGGAGGGGAGGAGGGAGGAGGAGGGAGGAGGAGGAGGAGGAGGAGGAGGAGAGGAGGAGAGTAGGAGGAGGAGAGGAGGAGGAGGAGAGGAGGAGGAGGAGGAGGAGGAGGAGGGAGGAGGAGGAGGAGGGGAGGGAGGGGGAGGAGGAGGAGGGAGGGGAGTAGGAGGAGGAGGAGGAGGAGGAGGAGGGGGAGGAGAGGAGGAGGGGAGGAGGGGAGGAGGAGGAGGAGGGGAGGAGGAGGAGGAGGAGGGGAGGAGGAGGAGGAGGAGGAGGAGAGTAGGAGGAGGAGAGGAGGAGGGGAGGAGGAGGAGGAGAGTAGGAGGAGAGAGGAGGAGGAGGAGGAGGAGGAGAGGGGGAGGGAGGAGGAGGGGAGGAGGAGGGAGGAGGAGAGGAGGAGAGGAGGAGGAGGAGGAGAGAGAGGAGGAGGGAGGAGGAGGAGGAGGAGAGGAGGAGGAGAGGAGGAGGGGGAGGAGGGAGGAGGAGGAGGAGGAGAAGAGTAGGAGGAGGAGGAGGGAGGAGGAGTAGGAGAGGAGGAGGAGGAGAGGGAGAGAGGGAGGAGAGTAGGAGGAGAAGAGGAGAGGAGCAGTGGAGGAGGAAGAGGAGAGGAGGAGGACCTGCAGAGTGATGGTGGTGGAGTTATTAATTAAGGTGTGATGGTGGTGTGAGGGGGGGGGGGTGATGGTGATGGTTGGGTGGGGGAGAGGGGGAGAGGGTGGGGGTGATGGTGATGGTTGGGTGGGTGGGTGGGGGAGAGGGTGGGGTGATGGTTGTGGGGGATGGTAGGGGGTGATGGTGATGGTTGGGTGTAGGTGATGGCATGGGGGGATGGTGATGGGTGGGAGGGTGGGTGGGGGAGAGGGTGGGGTGATGGTTGGGTGGGTGGGTGGGGGAGAGGGTGGGGTGATGGTTGGGTGGGGGGAGGGTGGGGGAGAGGGTGGGGTGATGGCGGGTGGTTGGGGGGGGGGAGGGTGGGGGTGATGGTGATGGTTGGGTGTAGGTGATGGCATGGGGGGATGGTGATGGTTGGGAGGGTGGGGAGATGGGTGGGGGTGATGGTGGGGGAGAGGGGGGTAGGTGGTTGGGGAGAGGGTGGGGGTGATGCTGATGGTTGGGTGGGTGATGGCATGGGGGGATGGTCATGGTGGGTGGGTGGGGGAGAGGGTGGGGTGATGGCAGGTGGGGGGGTGGGGCAGAGGGTGGGGGTGATGGTTGGGGATGGGTGGGGGAGAGGGTGGGGTGATGGCGGTGGGGGTGTGGGTGGGGGTGGGTGGGTGGGTGGGGGAGAGGGTGGGGTGATGGATGGTTGGTTGGATGGATGGGGGAGAGGGTGGGGTGATGGCGGGTGGGGGGGTTGACTTACTTTATGTAAGACAAGAGTCCTTTTGTTTTAGCAGTCTGAAGGCCCCCGTCTTATTTTCCCAGGGCATCTCCCAAATTGCACCCTATTCCCTATGTAGTGCACTACTTTTGAGCAGAGCCCTATGGCACCCTATTCCCTATATAGTGCACTAGTTTTGCCTAGAGTCCTATGGCACCCTATTCCCTATATAGTGCACTACTTTTGACCAGAACCCTATGGGTCTTGGTGCACTATATAGGGGATTAGGGCACCATTTGGGTGGTAGACAGAGTTAACGGGGGACCCAGGAGCAGGCCTGTAATTGGCCTATTTAGCCTGTTTAGCATGTGAATTGAGATCTAGTGAAGCATGTCTAACTCTGTTGTGAGAGCCCCAGTGACTGGAATTCAAATTAAGGCAAACACTTTCTCTACTTGATCAACTACACTAATTAGTTCAGTCGCTGGGAAGTTTGAACAAGTATATCCTTAAAAGTTTTGGGGGGAAAAATCTTTTCTTGTGCTCGTACCAATCTCTCGTCCACTGCTCTCCCCTCATCGTCGCCCAGCAGGAACATTCTAGTCCATCTTCTGCTTAGTTTCTTTCTTTCGTAAAAAACAATTAACGAACCTACACGCACTTATTGTCGGTGAATAATTTAACTTGATTAGGAGAACAATGTTAGTGGAGCAGAGTTTAATCGGGAGATATGATTCCTGCTTGGTAAAAGTGGACTATATTCTCACAGGGAGTTGAGGTCAGACACTAGTTTCTCAGTACCAGACTCTGATCGTTCTGGTGGATAACGTTCTGATATGGACACTACCTTGTTGTTTCCGTTATCAAGGTATTTTTTTTAATTTTTTTAAACGTATACCAGTTGTAGTTAGTTATTAAATAAGTAGATTGAAATGAAAACTTTTTTTGTTCATTTTGTTTTTTTTAGAGTTGAGATTCAAGATTTGAAGTCAAATGTTTAGGTCAGCATGTGCTGAAACTTTAAACCGTGACAATGTATTTTATTGATTCCATACAACCTTGTGAATATTTGAATTATCTTTGTGTAGTTTGTCGTGTAACAATAATGTTTTATTTCTCAGTGTCCTGTTATTTTAACGCCTGTCTGTTGATGTTTTTAACATTCTGACTGTGAATTGTTAATTCCTCAGTGAAGTGTTTTAAAACAAAGATGCTACTTGTTCAAAATGTAACTTCATGTCTCTACATTTTGTGGCCGACGACTGTGTGTGATGATTGTAGTTTTCTGAGACAATCACTTCATCCACCTGACTTCACACTGGAGTTCACCGCGGGGGGGGGTCCTTTACGCTTAGCGACTGGCATGTCTCTGTCCTGTGTTTCCTGTAGGTTAACGTGTCTCTGTCCAGTGCTTCCTGTACGTTAACGTGTCTCTGTCCTGTGTTTCCTGTACGTTAACGTGTCTCTGTCCTGTGTGTTACAGCCGAGCCTCCTGGGAGGAGAGATGGGCAGTCCTGGGGCAGTGTCACCCACTAAGCCTGGATATTACCAGCACTACAACAACAACCCTCGCCGGAGACCACTGCACAGTGACAACATGGGTGAGCTCAGACCCCGACCCTCACACCACTCCACCAGGCTCTCAGACCCCGACCCTCACACCACTCCGTCAGGCTCTCAGCTCCCGACCCTCACACCACTCCACCAGGCTCTCAGACCCGACCCTCACACCACTCCACCAGGCTCTCAGCTCCCGACCCTCACACCACTCCACCAGGCTCTCAGACCCCGACCCTCACACCACTCCACCAGGCTCTCAGACCCGACCCTCACATCACTCCGTCAGGCTCTCAGCTCCCGACCCTCACACCACTCCACCAGGCTCTCAGCTCCCGACCCTCACACCACTCCACTAGGCTCTCAGCTCCCGACCCTCACACCACTCCACCAGGCTCTCAGACCCCGACCCTCACACCACTCCACCAGGCTCTCAGCTCCCGACCCTCACACCACTCCACCAGGCTCTCAGCTCCCGACCCTCACACCACTCCACCAGGCTCTCAGCTCCCGACCATCACACCACTCCACCAGGCTCTCAGCTCCCGACCCTCACACCACTCCACCAGGCTCTCAGCTCCCGACCCTCACACCACTCCACCAGGCTCTCAGCTCCCGACCCTCACACCACTCCACCAGGCTCTCAGCTCCTACTCTTTTCTTCTTCATCCTCGTTCTCCTCCTCCTCTTCTTTCTCCTCCTCTTCCCCTTTCTTCTTCCTCCTCTTCTTCCTCCCACTGCACTATCCCTCCCACCTCTCTCGCTCTGGTCTCGCTGGACATGCGTTCGTGAGGGCCGTTGAACAGCCTAAGAGACATTTGCTTCTGTATATGTCATGTCACCATCCGTCTTTACACAGGAGAACAGATGACCTGTTGGGTCATGATGTGATGTCCATGTAGTACAAGAACAAAAGGGACTTTTGCTTAAGTATCATTTACATTTACATTTAAGTCAGTCTTATCGACTTACAAAGGGAATTCACCTTCTGACATCAGTGGAACAGCCACTTTACAATAGTGCAGCTATCTTTAAAATAAATGTAATATCAGAACTGAGTCTATTTTAATGTCAAAGCTGTTTAAAAAATAAATAAATGTATTGATCATGAACTGTCACACAAGTTGTGTGTCTTTTGAATTAATATCATCCATTCTAAGTATTCGCAGTCAGTCAGACTTCTTGGAAAGTCAAAAGCTTCCGTGTGACGTTGTTTGGGTGGAAGACCTGAAAGAGGAAACTCTAAATAAATTGATGATAAATATCATGCCTTGCAGTGGAGGCTTTAAGAGGTGTCAGCCCCCAATTAGGACTGTTACGGTGACCGTATTACCACCACACCGGCAGTCACGAGTCATGACCGCAGTGAAATCACAGTCACAGTAACTAGGCTTCTCCAAAACTTTGCTCTGGTGCTGCTGATGGTTATTAGTAGCCTACCAAACTTGCTAACGGCCTGGTACTCAGCACTCTATTGTCTCTCTAATCACTCTGACATCAATGCAAATGCAATGGAAAATCCAATCACACCGTTAATGAGAGCCCTGGCATCCAGAGTTTGACTGGAATAGGATCACCTGTTGGGCAGCGAAAGCCAGCTCCTCATAGATGGTTTATGCATGGAATGAAGATAAGTGTTCCTATTAGCCTATGTTGCGCTACATTTCTATAGCATATGCAATTGCGTGAGAAAACAGGGTTGTGATGGCCTCTATTAAAAAGAGGAGGATCTCAATTGATTTCTCAGCTTTCCTAATATTAAGCACATTGCTTCGCTTTACAACTGGGGTAGCCTACCTGGGCGGCATGAAAATGAACCGCGGGAAAAGCGTCCTCCATTCGCTATTCAAGTGCATGATCATGAAGTGCACGAATTAAGTATTTGTTTCCCCTTCCCCTGTTCCGACAAGTGCATGAATAATGGCCCATTATAAATCAAAACTTTCACACAAATATTATTTAATATATGTAAAGACAAGATTAAATTGAGTATAGTCTGCTGGGTTGCATGCATCAGCCCATAGGCCTATATGGATGAGCCAGTCACACTTCATATGTAATGTAGGCTATGGGATGGTAGCTAGCTAAGTGCACCGACGCAATGCACACAACACTAAATACTTCCTCCAAGTTAGCTAATAGCTAGTAGCTAGTGTTGACATTATAATGACATCACAATGGATTAGCTAGTTTCCATTAAACAGTTGCCTGTGTTAGCTGGCGATGTTACTGCAGTGTCCTTAGCTAGCTAGCTAGATATTTTGTGCTAGCTAGTGAATATGCTAGCTAAACATTTGGCAATGGGCTGGCACTGGCAGTATGGGATTATGGAATTAGGGAATTAAATAGTTTCTTCATCATCTTGCTAGGTAGTTGTGGCCATCTGGCTAGTATCAACAAGGGCATTCTACAAAATATCAACATTAGCACAGATAGCTTGGAATCTAGACCATGAGCAATATGCATAGATAGGTATTGCCAAACAACACTACTGCCACCTTCTGGTTTGGAGTATTTTAACAAGGCTGAGCGGCTGACGTCTTCCAAGGTCTTTGCTGTGTGAACAAAAACAAGAGATTGACTGACTACACTCTGTTCAGAGGTGCTAAGTACTGTTGGCAGGCAAACGTTTGACAATCCTACTGGATCTGAGCTTTAAAGTGGCCAAATATCTCTAAGCGTGACCTATATATTTTAAAGAGGATCACAGCTCATCTGTAATGCTATATCTATGTCTCAACTCTTAAAAGCACATGAATCTACTTTAGAACCGGTGTGGTATACCTGGCATATTAAAAACTCAACCGCTTCCTGCATTCACTAATCGAGTGCAGGCTACAGATTACATGTTTTTTTTTCCACACATGTAGGCTATATGTAAAGACCAGTTTAAATTTAAAATAGTTTAATGGGTGAGAATGTTGTCTAGTGCTTGTCAACATGTGAATGAGAGACTGATGAAGTGTGTGCAGCCTGCGTAAAAAAAAACAGAGCACAGCGCAAGCCTCTCGTTAGACTTTTTTCAAATCATCATTAAGTCGCATCATGGAGCCTTAGAATGTATTACAAATCAAAACAAATAGCCTAAGGTTTGTATCATAACTAGAAGTTGCATTAAATAACTCTAAATTAAGCAAATTATCACTATGCTCAACGCTGAACAAAGAATAGCCACGTGCACGCTCCCTCGGAAATCGTTTCGGAAACAATATCCTTTCTATTTTATTCAGCAATGTTCAATTGTATTCTTCTTACTATTAATATAAATCATATAAAATGATGCCACAGGAATTATAATATAATAATCTTGTCTGTTAAATGAACTAGTGTAGCCCACAGCCATTTGGCTTTGCCAGATCAGTAGGACTATTCTGTTATTCTGAAATACATTTTCTTCATATCAATAATGTTTCTTTAGACCTGTCTAAAATAAACAATGGATTTAGTGTGATGGTTTAGTCTATATTAAATGGGTTTATTAGACTTTTTAAATTAAAATGCACATGTTCCTAAGGTCTGCATCAGTGTCTCGTAGGTCGGAAGCCAGGAGAAAATGCTAAATGTGTTTATGTTAATTACAGACCAGCAGTTATTTCCCTGACAGACCGGCTGACAAAATGCCCCCCCCAATATGAAGGGAATTATTTTGTGTTGTAGATAGCTATATTTGTAGTTTACTTGATTGTATGTTGTCATGCTAAGGCTTCCTTCTTTATTTAGCCAGACCCAATAAGCTATATTATTTTGTGAAGTGGCTTGTTAAGTTATTGAGTTTGTTTAGTCTTGATCATTTGAATGGATATCTATCAATAGAAAAACATTATGATATTATCAATACAAATGTGACACTGAACTGTTTTTAATTCTTGTGTATTTCAGAGGTTCAGACAAAG
>NC_088239.1:84405010-84410010 GCF_036934945.1 Oncorhynchus masou masou
TCCTCCAGCCCTGTGTTGGTATTACATCTCTCCTCCAGCCCTGTGTTGGTATTACATCTCTCCTCCAGCCCTGTGTTGGTATTACATCTCTCCTCCAGTCCTGTGTTGGTACTACAGCTCTCCTCCAGCCCTGTGTTGGTATTTCATCTCTCCTCCAGTCCTGTGTTGGTATTACATCTCTCCTCCAGCCCTGTGTTGGTACTACATCTCTCCTCCAGTCCTGTGTTGGTACTACATCTCTACTCCAGCCCTGTGTTGGTATTACATCTCTCCTCCAGTCCTGTGTTGGTACTACATCTCTCCTCCAGCCCTGTGTTGGTATTACATCTCTCCTCCAGCCCTGTGTTGGTATTACATCTCTCCTCCAGCCCTGTGTTGGTACTACATCTCTCCTCCAGCCCTGTGTTGGTATTACATCTCTCCTCCAGCCATGTGTTGGTATTACATCTCTCCTCCAGCCCTGTGTTGGTATTACATCTCTCCTCCAGCCCTGTGTTGGTATTACATCTCTCCTCCAGTCCTGTGTCGGTACTACATCTCTCCTCCAGCCCTGTGTTGGTATTACATCTCTCCTCCAGTCCTGTGTTGGTACTTCATCTCTCCTCCAGCCCTGTGTTGGTATTACATCTCTCCTCCAGCCCTGTGTTGGTATTACATCTCTCCTCCAGTCCTGTGTTGGTACTACATCTCTCCTCCAGCCCTGTGTTGGTATTACATCTCTCATCCAGTCCTGTGTTGGTATTACATCTCTCCTCCAGCCCTGTGTTGGTACTACATCTCTCCTCCAGCCCTGTGTTGGTATTACATCTCTCCTCCAGTCCTGTGTTGGTATTACATCTCTCCTCCAGCCCTGTGTTGGTATTACATCTCTCCTCCAGCCCTGTGTTGGTATTACATCTCTCCTCCAGTCCTGTGTCGGTACTACATCTCTCCTCCAGCCCTGTGTTGGTATTACATCTCTCCTCCAGCCCTGTGTTGGTATTACATCTCTCCTCCAGTCCTGTGTCGGTACTACATCTCTCCTCCAGCCCTGTGTTGGTATTACATCTCTCCTCCAGCCCTGTGTTGGTATTACATCTCTACTCCAGCCCTGTGTTGGTATTACATCTCTCCTCCAGCCCTGTGTTGGTATTACATCTCTCCTCCAGTCCTGTGTCGGTACTACATCTCTCTTCCAGCCCTGTGTTGGTATTACATCTCTCCTCCAGCCCTGTGTTGGTACTACAGCTCTCCTCCAGCCCTGTGTTGGTATTACATCTCTCCTCCAGCCCTGTGTTGGTATTACATCTCTCCTCCAGCCCTGTGTCGGTACTACAACTCTCCTCCAGCCCTGTGTTGGTATTACATCTCTCCTCCAGCCCTGTGTTGGTAATACATCTTGCTATTCCTAGTGGTTTCTTACATTTGGCCATAAATGAATCTGGGAACCAAATCCCCTCCTTCCCAATTTATTCCCCAGTTTAACAGATATTCAATTAACTTGTTTTAGATCAATCTAAAGTCCAATGAATCGAGGGGAGGCCTAGTGGTTAGAGTGGAGGGGCGGCAGGGTAGCCTAGTGGTTAGAGTGGAGGGGCAGCAGGGTAGCCTAGTGGTTAGAATGGAGGGGCGGCAGGGCAGGGTAGCCTAGTGGTTAGAGTGGAGGGGCGGCGGGGTAGCCTAGTGGTTAGAGTGGAGGGGCGGCAGGGTAGCCTAGTGGTTAGAGTGGAGGGGCGGCAGGGTAGCCTAGTGGTTAGAGTGAAGGGGCGGCAGGGCAGGTTGGCCTAGTGGTTAGAGTGGAGGGGCGGCGGGGTAGCCTAGTGGTTAGAGTGGAGGGGCAGCAGGGTAGCCTAGTGGTTAGAATGGAGGAGGGGCGGCAGGGCAGGGTAGCCTAGTGGTTAGAGTGGAGGGGCGGCGGGGTCTAGTGGTTGGAGTGGAGGCCTAGTGGCGGCAGGGTAGCCTAGTGGTTAGAGTGGAGGGGCGGCAGGGTAGCCTAGTGGTTAGAGTGAAGGGGCGGCAGGGCAGGTTGGCCTAGTGGTTAGAGTGGAGGGGCGGCGGGGTGGAGGAGAAGCCTAGTGGTTAGAGTGGAGGGCGGCAGGGTAGCCTAGGTGGTTAGAGTGGAGGGGCGGCGGGGTAGCCTAGTGGTTAGAGTGGAGGGGCGGCAGGGTAGCCTAGTGGTTAGAGTGGAGGGGCGGCAGGGTAGCCTAGTGGTTAGAGTGGAGGGGCGGCGGGGTAGCCTAGTGGTTAGAGTGGAGGGGCGGCAGGGTAGCCTAGTGGTTAGAGTGGAGGGGCGGCAGGGTAGCCTAGTGGTTAGAGTGGAGGGGCGGCAGGTTGGCCTAGTGGTTAGAGTGGAGGGGCGGCAGGGTAGCCTAGTGGTTAGAGTGGAGGGGTGGCGGGGTAGCCTAGTGGTTAGAGTGGAGGGGCGGCAGGGTAGCCTAGTGGTTAGAGTGGAGGGGCAGCAGGGTAGCCTAGTGGTTAGAGTGGAGGGGCGGCAGGGTAGCCTAGTGGTTAGAGTGGAGGGGCGGCAGGTTGGCCTAGTGGTTAGAGTGGAGGGGCGGCAGGGTAGCCTAGTGGTTAGAATGGAAGGGTGGCGGGGTAGCTTAGTGGTTAGAGTGGAGGGGCGGCGGGGTAGCCTAGTGGTTAGAGTGGAGGGGCGGCAGGGTAGCCTAGTGGTTAGAGTGTAGTGGCGGCAGGGTAGCCTAGTGGTTAGAGTGGAGGGGCGGCAGGGTAGCCTAGTGGTTAGAGTGGAGGGGCGGCAGGGTAGCCTAGTGGTTAGAGTGGAGGGGCGGCAGGGTAGCCTAGTGGTTAGAGTGGAGGGGCGGCAGGGTGGCCTAGTGGTTAGAGTGGAGGGGCGGCAGGGCAGGGTAGCCTAGTGGTTAGAGTGGAGGGGGCGGCAGGGCAGGGTGGCCTAGTGGTTAGAGTGGAGGGGCGGCAGGGCAGGGTGGCCTAGTGGTTAGAGTGGAGGGGAGGCAGGGTGGCCTAGTGGTTAGAGTGGAGGGGAGGCAGGGTGGCCTAGTGGTTAGAGTGGAGGGGAGGCAGGGCAGGGTGGCCTAGTGGTTAGAGTGGAGGGGAGGCAGGGTGGCCTAGTGGTTAGAGTGGAGGGGAGGCAGGGCAGGGTGGCCTAGTGGTTAGAGTGGATGGGCGGCAGGGTGGCCTAGTGGAGCGTTGGACTAGCAGCCGAAAGGTTGCAAGTTCAAATCAACGAGCTGTTGTTCTGTCCCTGAACAGGCAGTTAACCCACTGTTCCTAGGCTGTCATTGAAAAAAACAAATTGTTCTTAACGGTCTTGCCGAGTTAAATAAAGATAAAATTATCAAGGAATGAGGAATATTCTGTTTAAGACATTATACAAGGCCTCACTACAGGAAATTCTCAAATATCCTTTCTCTCAATGGGATTCATTGAGCAATGTCTTCAGTGTGTTTATTTTTAATTTTTTAGGTAGTATGGTTATACAATATCCATGTTTTTAAAATATTTTTTTTAAACTTTAATTATGAAGACAAATTGGTAGTTTGTGTTTGTTGATAAAGTCCCTGTCCGTTGTGGGTTTATGTTTGTGTTTGTTGATAAAGTCCCTGTCCGTTGTGGGTTTATGTGTTCTCTGGGATAGTTAGCTGTCATTATTTTTTACTGTGCTCTTGTGGTTTCACTGACTCTGTTAGCATATGACATTATCCAGACAATGAAGACAGCCCTGAGCCTGACTCTGTGTGTGCATACCCTGTTCCCCTGCTTCCCAGACATGCAGTAAACTGAATGGTTTTGCTAGTCCAGTGTCAGGCCCATTCTCCTCTGTTCTCCTCCACTGACAGGCCCGGTCTCCTAGACTTAACCATAACGTCCATGTAATACACACATGCAGACGGGTGGGGGGGGACGACAACAAACACAACAACAAGGCAAATAATAACATTGTTTGTTTTTCAAGTCGAAGACTGTGGAGGTATGGAGAGTAGTGGAGGAGAATGGGCCTGTCAGTGGAGGAGAACAGAGGAGAACGGGCCTGTCAGTGGAGGTATAGAGAGTAGTGGAGGAGAATGGGCCTGTCAGTGGAGGTATAGAGAGTAGTGGAGGAGAATGGGCCTGTCAGTGGAGGTATAGAGAGTAGTGGAGGAGAATGGGCCTGTCAGTGGAGGAGAACAGAGGAGAATGGGCCTGTCAGTGGAGGAGAATGGGCCTGTCAGTGGAGGTATAGAGAGTAGTGGAGGAGAATGGGCCTGTCAGTGGAGGTATAGAGAGTAGTGGAGGAGAATGGGCCTGTCAGTGGCGGTATAGAGAGTAGTGGAGGAGAATGGGCCTGTCAGTGGAGGTATAGAGAGTAGTGGAGGAGAACGGGCCTGTCAGTGGAGGTATAGAGAGTAGTGGAGGAGAATGGGCCTGTCAGTGGAGGTATAGAGAGTAGTGGAGGAGAATGGGCCTGTAAGTGGAGGTATAGAGAGTAGTAGTGGAGGAGAATGGGCCTGTCAGTGGAGGTAGAGAGTAGTGGAGGAGAATGGGCCTGTCAGTGGAGGTATAGAGAGTAGTGGAGGAGAATGGGCCTGTCAGTGGAGGTATAGAGAGTAGTGGAGGAGAATGGGCCTGTCAGTGGCGGTATAGAGAGTATTGGAGGAGAATGGGCCTGTCAGTGGAGGTATAGAGAGTAGTGGAGGAGAACGGGCCTGTCAGTGGAGGTATAGAGAGTAGTGGAGGAGAATGGGCCTGTCAGTGGAGGTATAGAGAGTAGTGGAGGAGAATGGGCCTGTCAGTGGAGGTATAGAGAGTAGTGGAGGAGAATGGGCCTGTCAGTGGAGGTATAGAGAGTAGTGGAGGAGAATGGGCCTGTCAGTGGAGGTATAGAGAGTAGTGGAGGAGAATGGGCCTGTCAGTGGAGGTATAGAGAGTAGTGGAGGAGAATGGGCCTGTCAGTGGAGGGTATAGAGAGTAGTGGAGGAGAATGGGCCTGTCAGTGGAGGTATAGAGAGTATTGGAGGAGAATGGGCCTGTCAGTGGAGGTATGGAGAGTAGTGGAGGAGAATGGG